>NC_091355.1:23953168-23982550 GCF_038502225.1 Cherax quadricarinatus | reverse complement strand
TGTGTGTGTACTCACCTAATTGTACTCACCTAATTGTGGTTGCAGGGGTCGAGACTCAGCTCCTGGCCCCGCCTCTTCACTGATAGCTACTGGATCCTCTCTCTTTCTCTCTGCTTCCTGAGCTTTGTCATACCTCTTCTTAAAACTGTGTATGGTTCCTGCCTCCACTACTTCACTTGCTAGGCTATTCCACTTGCTGACAACTCTATGACTGAAGAAATACTTCCTAACGTCCCTGTGACTCGTCTGAGTCTTCAGCTTCCAGTTGTGATCCCTTGTCCCTGTGTACCCTCTCTGGAACATCCTATCTCTGTCCACCTTGTCTATTCCCCGCAGTATCTTGTATGTCGTTATCATGTCTCCCCTGATCTGTCTGTCCTCCAGTGTCGTCAGTCCGATTTCCCTTAACCTTTCCTCGTACGACATTCCCTTGATCTCTGGGACTAGCCTTGTTGCAAACCTTTGTACTTTCTCTAACTTCTTGACGTGCTTGACCAGGTGTGGGTTCCAGACTGGTGCTGCATACTCCAGTATGAGCCTAACATGCACAGTGTACAGTGTCTTGAACGATTCCTTATTAAGGTATCGGAACGCTATTCTCAGGTTTGCCAGGCGCCCGTATGCTGCAGCGGTTATTTGGTTAATGTATGCCTCCGGTGATGTGCTCGGTGTTATGGTCACCCCAAGGTCATTCTCCCTGAGTGAGGTCTATAGTCTTTGTCCACCTAGCCTATACTCTGTCTGCGGTCTTCTTTGCCCCTCCCCAATCTTCATGACTTTGCATTTGGCTGGATTGAATTCGAGAAGCCAGTTACTGGACCACATGTCCAGCCTGTCCAGGTCTCTTTGCAGTCCTGCCTCATCCTCGTCCGATTTAATTCTTCTCATCAACTTCACGTCATCTGTGAACAGGGACACTTCAGAGTCTATTCCTTCCATCATGTCGTTCACATATATCAAAAATAGCACTGGTCCTATAACTGACCCCTGTGGGACCCCGCTCGTAACAGGCGCCCACTGTGATACCTCTTCACGTACCATGACTCGTTGTTGTCTCCCTGTCAGGTATTCCCTTAATCATTGCAGTGCCCTCCCTTTTACGTGTGCCTGATCCTCCATCTTCTGCACTAATCTGTTGTGGGGAACTGTGTCAAAGGCCTTCCTGCAGTCTAGGAAAACGCAATCTACCCAACCCTCTCTCTCGTGTCTTACTTCTCTTACCTTGTCATAAAACTCCAGGAGGTTTGTGATACAAGATTTGCCTTCCATGAACCCATGCTGGTTTTCATTTATAATCTTGTTCCTTTCTAGGTGTTCGACCACTCTCCTCCTGATAATCTTCTCCATGACTTTGCACACAATACATGTCAGAGACACAGGTCTGTAGTTTAGTGCCTCGTTTCTGTTTCCTTTCTTAAATATGGGGACTACATTAGCTGTCTTCCATTTCTCAGGTAGTTGCCCAGTTTCAAGGGATGTGTTGAAGATTGTGGTTAGAGGCACGCACAGCATCTCTGCTCCTTCTCTAAGGACCCATGGGGAGATGTTGTCCGGTCCCATCGCCTTTGAGGTGTCAAGGTCACTTAAGAGCTTCTTCACCTCCTCCTCAGTTGTTTGTATGTCATCCAACACTTGTTGGCATATTCCCTCTTGATGCTCCCTTCTGTGCTGTCTTCCCACAGCCCTTCCTGTCTCTACTGTAAAAACTTCCTTAAATCTCCTGTTCAGCTCCTCTCATACCTCCTGATCATTTCTTGTGAGTTCTCCGCCTTCTGTCCTTAATCTGATCACCTGGTCTTTGACTGTTGTCTTCCTCCTGATGTGGCTATACAACAGTTTCGGGTCAGTCTTGATTCTCGATGCTATGTCATTTTCAAACTGTCGCTGGGCCTCCCTCCTTACCTGTGCGTACTCATTCCTGGCTCTGCGACTGATCTCCCTATTTTCGTGTGTTCTCTGCCTTCTGTACTTTTTCCATTCTCTATTGCACTTTGTTTTTGCCTCCTTACACCGTCGGGTAAACCAGGGGCTTGTTCTGGTCTTCCCGTTGTTACTGTTGCCCTTGGGAATGAACCTTTCCACTGCCTCCTTGCATTTTGTTGCTACATATTCCATCATTTCATTTACTGGAGTTCCTGCCAGTTCTCTGTCCCACTGGACCTCCCACAGGAAGTTCTTCAACCCTATGTAGTCCCCTCTTTTATAGTCAGGCTTTTCCCATTCAACTCCTGTTATTCTCTCCACTTGCAGCTCTACTATGTATTCAAAGCACAGAACCACGTGGTCGCTAGCTCCTAGGGGACTCTCATACTTGATGTCCTCAATGTCTGAGCTGCCCAGGGTGAACACAAGGCCCAATCTTGCTGGTTCATCCTCCCCTCTCACTCTGGTAGTGTCCTTAACATGTTGGTGCATGAGGTTTTCCAGCACCAAGTCCAACATCCTGGCTCTCCATGTTTCGGGACCCCCATGTGGCTCCAGGTTTTCCCAGTCAATCTCCCTGTGGTTGAAATCCTCCATAACCAGCAACTTTGCTCTGCTGGAGTGAGCTCTTCTTGCCACCTCAGCAAGTGTGTCCACCATTGCTCTGTTGCTCTCTTCATATTCCTCTCTTGGCCTCCTGCAGTTCTGTGGTGGATTATACATCACTGCAATGACCACTTTGCGTTCCCCAGACTGAAGTGTACCTGCTATGTAGTCTCTTTCTCCCGTCTCATCTATTCCTTCCATCTTCTCGAATTTCCATCTGTTTTTTTATGAGCAAAGCAACCCCACCTCCCCCCCTGCCCCTTCTATCTTTCCTCATGATCTGGTATCCTGGTGGGAAGATTGCATCTGTTATTGTCTCCATGAGTTTTGTTTCTGTAACTGCTATGATGTCTGGGGACTTCTCATTGATTCTTTCTTGCCATTCCTCATGTTTATTCGTTAATCCATCTGCATTTGTGTACCAAACCTTCAACTTCTGTTCTAATACTGTAACTGTGGTGCGGGGGGTGGAAACAGAGGGATCGGTGTGTGATGGTTGGTTTGGATTGTTCAGTTGCCTTGGGGGTGTCGTGGCTGGAGTCCTTTTGCAGGTGTTTCTGGGGGGTGCGCTTGTCCTTCCATTTGATCGTGGGTTATTCTGCTCTCCTTTTTCATTTCCTCCCATTTCTCCTTTCGTTTTTGAACTCTCTCTTTCATTGTCTTCCTTTCGTCCTGTGTTCTGTCTCGATCGAGGTACACACTCCGGAACTCCTGCTTGCCTCTCAGCCGTGCTTTCTCCTGCAGGATCATGGTTCGGGTTGATTTTGCCTTGAAAATTACTTTGAGAGGCCGATTCCTTTTCTTTGTGAACCACCCAGTTCTCCGAAAATTTGCCACCTGGGTCATGTCCCCCTCACCTATCACCTTCATGATATCTTCAATCGCTTTTTTCTCCTCCTGCTTTCTTTCATCATAAGTTTCCCCTTTAGCTTCGTCTAGCGGCTAGACTCTAGCCCATAGACAAACACGGATCTCTCCCTTTCCACCTCCCACTGTGACTCCCATTGCATCCTCTGATGTGTTTTAGTTCGTTCCCATGGTGTATTCCTTCCTTCAGTCCCTTCCCTAGTTATGGCCCCTATGCTTCTTGGTTTATCCTTCCTGCTCACCTGCTCCTGGCCCCCACAGGTATCTGGTAAGGTCCTTGCACATGTCCTAGTTCCTTCAATGTCTTCCAACCTCTCATTCTGTCCTAGTGTGCTCCCTATCTTTGTTTTGGCCCCATGTGGGTTTGACAGGACCTCTGCATACAGTTTAGTTTCCATGCTTCCTTCAGACCTGTTGTCTGTGTTTGATGTAGCCATTGCCGATGCTACTTCTGTAATATCTTTGTCTCTGTGCTGTTTCAGATGTCTCAGCTCCTCATCTAATCTCTCTATCTTGATTTCTGCTGCTGTGGCCTGTTGCTTCCACCTTCTGCATTCTGCTGCTAACCTCTCTTCCATCTTCCTTTCGAGCTCATCTAGTCTCCTTCTCCAGTCTGCCTCCCTTTCTTTGAGCTCTACCTCCCATTCCTCCCTCCCAGATTGGTCCTTGGAGCCCCTTGTCCTCATCCTGGTTAGGGGGAGGGGAATAGATGGTTAGGAGAGGGGATGGATGGTTGTGGGGGAAGGGGAGGATGGCTATTGGAGGGAGGGAGGTAGTTGGGCAGGGGTTAGACGGTTTGGGGAGGGGTTAGGTGGTTTGGGGGAGGGGTAGGTGCCTAAGGTGAGGTGGTTGGGGAAGGGGGGGTACGTGTTTGTGTCAAGTGTTTGTGGTGGAGGGTGTGTGTGTGTGTATGTGTGTGTACTCACCTAGTTACTCACCTAGTTGAGGTTGCGGGGGTCGAGTCCGAGCTCCTGGCCCTGCCTCTTCACTGATCGCTACTAGGTCACTCTCCCTGAGCCGTGAGCTTTATCATACCTCTGCTTAAAGCTATGTATGGATCCTGCCTCCACTACATCGCTTCCCAAACTATTCCACTTACTGACTACTCTGTGGCTGAAGAAATATTTCCTAACATTCCTGTGATTCATCTGTGTCTTCAGCTTCCAACTGTGTCCCCTTGTTACTGTGTCCAATCTCTGGAACATCCTGTCTTTGTCCACCTTGTCAATTCCTCTCAGTATTTTGTATGTCGTTATCATGTCCCCCCTATCTCTCCTGTCCTCCAGTGTCGTCAGGTTGATTTCCCTTAACCTCTCCTCGTAGGACATACCTCTTAGCTCTGGGACTAGTCTTGTTGCAAACCTTTGCACTTTCTCTAGTTTCTTCACGTGCTTGGCTAGGTGTGGGTTCCAAACTGGTGCCGCATATTCCAATATGGGCCTAACGTACACGGTGTACAGGGTCCTGAACGATTCCTTATTAAGATGTTGGAATGCTGTTCTGAGGTTTGCTAGGCGCCCATATGCTGCAGCAGTTATTTGGTTGATGTGCGCTTCAGGAGATGTGCCTGGTGTTATACTCACCCCAAGATCTTTTTCCTTGAGTGAGGTTTGTAGTCTCTGACCCCCTAGACTGTACTCCGTCTGCGGCTTTCTTTGCCCTTCCCCAATCTTCATGACTTTGCACTTGGTGGGATTGAACTCCAGGAGCCAATTGCTGGACCAGATCTGCAGCCTGTCCAGATCCCTTTGTAGTTCTGCCTGGTCTTCGATCGAGTGAATTCTTCTCATCAACTTCACGTCATCTGCAAACAGGGACACCTCAGAGTCTATTCCTTCCGTCATGTCGTTAACAAATACCAGAAACAGCACTGGTCATAGGACTGACCCCTGTGGGACCCCGCTGGTCACAGGTGCCCACTCTGACACCTCGCCACGTACCATGACTCGCTGCTGTCTTCCTGACAAGTATTCCCTGATCCATTGTAGTGCCTTCCCTGTTATCCCTGCTTGGTCCTCCAGTTTTTGCACCAATCTCTTGTATGGAACTGTGTCAAACGCCTTCTTGCAGTCCAAGAAAATGCAATCCACCCACCCCTCTCTCTCTTGTCTTACTGCTGTCACCATGTCATAGAACTCCAGTAGGTTTGTGACACAGGATTTCCCGTCCCTGAAACCATGTTGGCTGCTGTTGATGAGATCGTTCCTTTCTAGGTGTTCCACCACTCTTCTCCTGATAATCTTCTCCATGATTTTGCATACTATACATGTCAGTGACACTGGTCTGTAGTTTAATGCTTCATGTCTGTCTCCTTTTTTAAAGATTGGGACTACATTTGCTGTCTTCCATGCCTCAGGCAATCTCCCTGTTTCGATAGATGTATTGAATATTGTTGTTAGGGGTACACATAGCGCCTCTGCTCCCTTTCTCAATACCCATGGGGAGATGTTATCTGGCCCCATTGCCTTTGAGGTATCTAGCTCACTCAGAAGCCTCTTCACTTCTTCCTCGGTTGTGTGCACTGTGTCCAGCACTTGGTGGTGTGCCCCACCTCTCCGTCTTTCTGGAGTCCCTTCTGTCTCCTCTGTGAACACTTCTTTGAATCTCTTGTTGAGTTCTTCACATACTTCATGGTCATTTCTTGTTGTCTCTCCTCCTTCCTTCCTTAGCCTGATTACCTGGTCCTTGACTGTTGTTTTCCTCCTGATGTGGCTGTACACCAGTTTCGGGTCAGATCTGGCTTTCGCTGCTATGTCATTTTCATATTGTCTTTGGGCCTCCCTTCTTATCTGTGCATATTCGTTTCTGGCTCTACGACTGTTCTCCTTATTCTCCTGGGTCCTTTGCCTTCTATATTTCTTCCATTCCCTAGCACACTTGGTTTTTGCCTCCCTGCACCTTTGGGTAAACCATGGGCTCATCCTTGCTTTTTCATTATTCCTGTTACCCTTGGGTACAAACCTCTCCTCAGCCTCCTTGCATTTTGTTGCTACATATTCCATCATCTCATTAACTGGCTTCCCTGCCAGTTCTCTGTCCCACTGAACCCCGTTCAGGTTGTTCCTCATTCCTGTGTAGTCCCCTTTCTTGTAGTTTGGCTTCATTCGTCCTGGCCTTCCTGCTTCTCCCTCCACTTGTAGCTGTACTGTGTATTCGATGCTTAAAACCACATGGTCACTGGCCCCAAGGGGTCTTTCATATGTGATGTCCTCGATATCTGCACTACTCAAGGTGAATACTAAGTCCAGCCTTGCTGGTTCATCCTCTCCTCTCTCTCTTGTAGTGTCCCTTACGTGTTGGCACATGAAGTTTTCCAGTACCACCTCCATCATCTTAGCCCTCCATGTATCTTGGCCCCCATGTGGGTCCAAGTTCTCCCAATCGATCTCCTTGTGGTTAAAGTCACCCATGATCAGGAGCTTTGCCCTGCATGCATGAGCTCTTCTGGCCTCTCTAGCCAGTGTGTCAACCATCGCTCTATTGCTCTCGTCGTATTCTTGCCTTGGCCTCCTGCTGTTCTGTGGTGGGTTATACATCACTGCTATTACCACCTTGGGACCTCCAGAGTGAAGTGTTCCCGCTATGTAATCACTTTCTTCTCCGCTGTCTCCTCTCTCCAGCTCATCAAAATTCCAGCGATTTTTGATCAGCAACGCCACTCCTCCAACCCCCCTGTTCCCTCTGTCTTTCCTCAGGATTTGGTATCCCGTTGGAAAGATGGCATCTGTTATCATACCTGTAAGCTTGGTTTCTGTGAGAGCTATGATGTCTGGTGATGCTTCTTTGAGTCTTTCATGCCACTCCTCCCACTTATTTGTTATTCCATCAGCGTTTGTGTACCATACCTTCAGTTTCCTTTCCAACACTCTGGTTTGGGGGGCCTGTGAGGGTGGGAGACCTGGTGGCATACTGTGGGATTCTATAGCTTGGTGTTGGGTGGAGGCTGTGGGTATGGATTGTAGTGTGTGTTGGGATGGTGTGATAGGTTGTATGGTTCTGAGAATAGTTGTGTGTGTGCTTGCCCTTGCTGTTCTGTTCAGCTCTGACTGACCTCTGCTGGTTCCCTCCTTGTCTCTTTTCCTAGCTCCTTTCGCTTTTTTGTCCTCTCCCTCAGCTGCTGTCGTTCTGATTTTGTTCTGTCTCTGTCTAGGAACACCCTCTTGTACTCTTCCGAGTATTTCAATCGTGGTTTCTCTTGGAGGATCCTGTTCCGCACTGTTTCCGTCCTGAGAATCATCTTGATTGGTCGGTTTCTCCCCTTCGAGTACCCCCCTATTCTCTGAAAATTTACAATCTCGTCCATCTCTTCACCTATTTCCGTGATGATTTTCTCAATCTCCTTTCTTTCTTCCTGCTGCCTTTCAGTGTGTGTCCTTTCCTCTCTCTCCTGAAGCCCATGGATAAACACTGATTTTGCCCTTTCTTCCTCCCATTGCCTCACCCTCTGTGACTCTGGATCCTGCCTGTATGTGGTCAGTTTCTCCCTTGATTTTTTCCAGTGGCTCTTGATAGCCTGGTTGTGCCTCAGCATTCGACCTATCACCCTCTCCATCTGCAACCAGCTGTTCTTCCCTTTCACTCCTTGGTCCTCCTTGGCAGGCTGATATGACCTTAGCATAATTCATAATTCCTTCCTTCCTGTTCGGCCTCGCAGCTTCATATGCTGTGTCTTCTCTGGTCACTGCCCCTGTAACTCGCTTCAGCCTATTTATCTCAACTTCTAGGACCCTTATCTTGGCTGCTGCAGTTTCGACTTGTGCCTCCCAATTCTTTGTCTCCTTCTCCAACCTCTTTTCCAATTTCATAGAGAGCTCTTTCTCCATTTTTTCAGAAAGCTCTCCTAATTTTCTCTCCCACTCTTGTTCCATCCTTTTCCACAGCTCCTCCATCCTCTCCGCCCTACCAGAACCATTCTCATCTGATCCTTGGTTCCTGCGAGTCCCCACCTTTTTTTTTTTTTTTTTTTTTTTTTGTGAGAAAGGTAGAGATAGGTCTCTACTTAGGGTAGGAAGAGGGGGGGGAGAGGAGAAAGGTTCAGATGGTCAGTTCACAGGACGGTGTGTGTGTGTGTGTGTATGTGTATGTGCGTGTGTGTGTGCGTGTGTGTGCGTGTGGTGTGTGCGTGTGTGGTGTGTGTATCGTGTGTGTGTGTGGTGTGTGTGTGTGTGTGTGGTGTGTGTGTGTGGTGTGTGTGTGTGGTGTGTGTGTGTGGTGAGTGTGTGTGGTGTGTGTGTGTGGTGTGTGTGTGGTGTGTGTGTGAGGTGTGTGTGTGTGTGGGGTGTGTGTGTGCATGGGGTGTGCATGAGTGTGGTGTGTGTGTGTGGTGTGTGTGTGTGGTGTGTGTGTGTGGTGTGTGTGTGTGGTGTGTGTGTGTGGTGTGTGTGTGTGGTGTGTGTGTGTGTGTGTGTGTGGTGTGTGTGTGTGTGGAGTGTGTCTGTGGTGTGTGTGTGTGTGTGGTGTGTGTGTGTGGTGTGTGTGTGTGGTGTGTGTGTGTGTGTGTGTATGTGTTTACGTATGTGTGTATGTATGTGTGTATGTGTATGTGTACATGTGTGCATGTGTGTGTGTGTTTGTGTGTGTGTGAGTGTGTACCCTTGTGTGTGTGCCCTTGTGTGTGAGGGAGGGAGGGTTAGGGGGGTGGTGTGGTTGAAAGATCCGTCGTGTAGGCACAAATTTAGTCTCATTTATCTTTCCCAATTATGCTACTCTCTCCACTTATTGCCCTTTCTGGATTTACGTATTAATTGTTGCTGGTTATTATCATTTTCCTTGTTCACATTGAGAGAGGACTTCCTAGCTTCCTAAGTATTCTTACTGCTAATAACTACTGGTAGTAACACTGTGTGCGTGTGTGCATGTGTGTGTGTGTGTGTGTGTGAGTGTGTGTGTGTGTGTGTGTGTGTGTGTGTGTGTGTGTGTGTGTGTGTGTGTGTGTGTGTGTGAGTGTCTTGTGCAGTGTAATGACTGGCCGCAACTTCTTGTGACCTGAAACAACCCTCCTGGGACCTGACCCTAGCACACACATATGTGTGTATGTGTGTGTGTATGTGTGTGTGCGTGTGTGTATGCGTGTGTGCGTGTATGTGTGCGTGTGTGTTTGTGTGTGTGTGTGTGTACTCACCTATTTCACCTATTTGTGGTTGCAGGGGTCGAGTCTTAGCTCCTGGCCCTGCCTCTTCACCGGTTGCTACTGGGAACTCTCTCTCCCGCTCCATGAGCTTTATCAAACCTCGTCTTAAAACTGTGTATGGTTCCTTCCTCCACTATGTCATTTTCTAGGCTATTCCACTGCCTTACAACTCTATGACTGAAGAAATACTTCCTAATATCTCTCTGACTCATTTGTGTCTTCAACTTCCAATTGTGGCCTCTTGTTTCTGTGTCCCCACCCTGGAACATCCTGTCTTTGTCCACCTTGTCTATTCCACGCAGTATTTTATATGTCGTTATCATGTCTCCCCTGAACCTCCTATCCTCCAGTGTCGTCAGGCCGATTTCCCTTAATCTTTCTTCGTAGGACATTCCCCTTAGCTCTGGAACTAACCTTGTGGCAAACCTTTGAACTTTCTCTAGTTTCTTGACGTCCTTTATCAAGTGCAGGTTCCAAACAGGTGCTGCATACTCCAGTATGGGCCTGACATACACGGTGTACAGTGTCTTGAACGATTCCTTATTAAGGTATCGGAATGCTGTTCTCAGGTTTGCCAGGCGCCCATATGCTGCAGCAGTTAACTGATTGATGTGTGCTTCCGGAGACATGCTCGGTGTTATACTCACCCCAAGATCTTTCTCCTTGAGTGAGGTTTGCGGTCTTTGACCACCTAGCCTATACTCTGTCTGTGGTCTTCTGTGCCCTTCCCCTGTCTTCATGACTTTGCATTTGGCAGGATTAAATTCGAGAAGCCATTTGCTGGACCAGGTGTCCAGTCTGTCCAGGTCTCTTTGAAGTCCTGCCTGGTCCTCATCAGATTTAATTCTCCTCATTAACTTCACATCATCTGCAAACAGGGACACTTCTGAGTCTAACCCTTCCATCATGTCGTTCACATATACCAAAAAGAGCACTGGTCCTAGGACCAACCCCTGTGGGGCCCCGCTCGTCACAGGTGCCCACTGTGATACATCATTACGTACCATGACTCGTTGTTGCCTCCCTGTCAGGTGTGTGTGCATATGTGTGTGTGTCTGTGTGTTTGTGTGTCTGCGTGTGTTTGTGTGTGTGTGTGTGTGTGTGTATGTGTGTGTGTGTGTGTGTACTCACCTATTTGTACTCATCTATTTGTGGTTGCAGGGGTCGAGTCACAGCTCCTGGCCCCGCCTCTTCGCTGATTGCTACTAGGTCCTCTCTCTCCCTGCTCCATGAGCTCTATCATACCTCGCCTTAAAACTATGTATGGTTCCCGCCTCCACTACGTCACTTTCTAGGCTATTCCACGGCCTGACTACTCTATGACTGAAGAAATACTTCCTAACATCCCTTTGATTCATCTGAGTCTTCAACTTCCTCTTGTGTCTGTGTCCCTTCTCTGGAACATCCCGTCTTTGTCCACCTTGTCTATTCCGTGCAGTATTTTATATGTCGTTATCATGTCTCCCCTGACCCTCCTGTCCTCCAGTGTCGTCAGGCCGATTTCCCTCAACCTTTCTTCGTAGGACAATCTCTGTAGCTCTGGGACTAGTCTTGTTGCAAACCTTTGCACTTTCTCTAATTTCTTGACGTGCTTGACTAGGTGTGGATTCCAAACTGGTGCTGCATACTCCAGTATGGGCCTGACATAAATGGAAAACAGAGTCTTAAACGAATCCTTACTGAGGTATCGGAACGCTATCCGTAGGTTTGCCAGGCGCCCGTATGCTGCAGCAGTTATCTGATTGATGTGTGCCTCTGGAGATATGTTCGGTGTTATACTTACCCCCAGGTCTTTTTCCTTGAGTGAGGTTTGCAGTCTTTGGCCATCTAAACTATATTGTGTCTGCGGTATTCTTTGCCCTTCCCAAATCTTCATGACTTTGCATTTGGCAGGGTTAAATTCAAGGAGCCAGTTGCTGGAGCAGGCTTGTAAACTGTCCAGGTCTCTTTGTAGTCCTGCCTGATCCTCATCCGATTTGATTCTTCTCATTAACTTCACATCATCTGCAAACAAGGACACTTCTGAGTCTATCCCTTCAGTTATGTCGTTCACATATACCAAGAACAGCACAGGTCCTAGCACTGAACCCTGTGGAACCCACCTTGTCACAGGCGCCCACTCTGACACCTCGTCGCGTACCATGACTTGTTGTTGCCTCCCTGTCAGGTATTCTCTGATCCATTGCAGTGCCTTTCCTGTTATATGTGCCTGATCCTCTAGCTTTTGCAGTAACCTCTTGTGAGGAACTGTCGAAGGCCTTCTTGCAGTCCAAAAATATGCAGTCGATCCACCCCTCTCTCTCTTGTCTTACTTCTGTCACCTTGGCATAAAACTCTGGTAGGTTTGTGACACAGGATTTTCCTTCCCTGAAACCGTGCTGGTTGTCAATTATACACTTGTTTCTTTCCAGGTGCCCCACCACTCTCCTCCTGATGATCTTCTCCATGACCTTGCATACTATACACGTTAGTGATACAGGTCTGTAGTTTAGTGCCTCATGTCTGTCTCCATTTTTAAAAATTGGGACTAAATTTGCCATTTTCCATACCTCAGGGAGGTGCCCAGTTTCAAATCATGTGTTGAAGATCTTTGTTAATGGGTCACACAATATCTCTGCTCCCTCTTTAAGGACCCATGGAGAGATGTTGTCTGGTCCCACCGCATTTGAGGTGTCAAGTTCGCATAGCAGCTTCTTCACCTCCTCCTTGGTTATATGTACCTCATCCAGCACTTGTGGGTGTGCCCCCCTGTTCTGATTTCTTTGAGTCCTACTGGTTTCCACTGTAAATACCTCTTTAAATCTTGTGTTGAGCTCCTGACATACCTCTTGGTCGCTTCTTGTGAATTCCCCATCACCCTTCCTCAGTCTGATTACCTGGTCCTTGACTGTTGTTTTCCTCCTGATGTGGCTGTACAACAGCTTCGGGTCAGTCTTTACTTTTGATGCTATGTCATTTTCATATTGTCTCTGAGCCTCCCTTCTTATCTGTGCATATTCGTTTCTGGCTCTTCAGCTGATTTCTTTATTTTCCTGAGTTCTCTGTTCTTCTGTACCTTTTCCATTCTCTAGTACACCTAGTTTTTGCCTCCCTACACCTTTTGGTGAACCAAGGACTCGTTCTGTTCCTCCCATTATTTCTGTTTCCCTTGGGAACAAACCTCTCCTCTGCCTCCTTGCATTTTGTTGCTACATAGTCCATCATTTCTTGTACTGGTTTTCCTGTCAGTTCCCTCTCCCACAGAATGTCTTGAAGGAAGTTCCTAATGCCTGAGTAATTCCCCCTTTTGTAGTTTGGTTTTTCCCAGCCTATTCCTGCTACTCTCTCCACTTGGAGCTCAACTATGTAGTCGAAGCACCGAACCACATGATCACCAGCTCCCAGAGGCCTTTCATACATGATACCCTCGATGTTCGAACTACTCATGGTGAATACAAGGTCCAGTCTTGCTGGTTCATCCTCTCCTCTCTCTCTGGTAGTGTCTCTAACATGTTGATGCATGAGGTTTTCCAGTACCACATCCATCATCTTGGCTCTCCATGTTTCGGGACCCCCATGGGGCTCCAGGTTTTCCCAGTCAATCTCCTTGTGATTGAAATCACCCATAACTAGTAACTTTGCTCCTCCCATGTGTGCTCTCCTGGCCACCTCGGCTAGTGTGTCGATCATTGCTCTGTTGCTCTCATCATATTCTTCTCTTGGCCTCCTGCAGTTCTGTGGTGGGTTGTACATTACTGCAATTATCACCTTATGTCCCTCAGACTGGATTGTTCCTACTAAGTAGTCCCTTTCGCCCATGCCATCCATTCCTTCCATTTTCTCAAAATCCCACTTGTTTTTAATGAGCAGTGCAACGCCTCCTCCCCCTCTCCTCCCTCTGTCTTTCCTGAGGATTTGGTATCCGGATGGAAAGATTGAATCTGTTATTATTCTGATGAGTTTTGTTTCTGTGAGTGCTATTATGTCTGGGGATGTCTCTTTGATTCTTTCGTGCCACTCCTCATACTTGTTTGTTATTCCATCTGCATTTGTATACCACACCTTCAACTTCTTTTCTAAGACTATGGTCTGGGAGGTATATTGGGGTTGGGGAAGTGGGAGACCTGGTAAGGAACTATGGGTTGTTGCTGTAGGGGTGGAGTTTGTAATGTAGTGGGTGGGGGCATTGGATGTGGCATGGGTGTTTTGATTTAGTGTTTGGTTGCACTGGGGTTGACCTGGTTGGGAGGCTTCTATAGGAAGTTGTGAGGGAGGCTGTATTTGATCTTCTTCCTGGGGTCTGGGATCTCCTGTCTGTCTTCTCCATCCCCTCTCTTTCCTCCTTTCGCCTTTGTAACATCTCTCTCAGTTTCGGCCTTTCTTCTTGTGATCTGTCGCGGTCGAGATACACCTTCCTGTATGCCGGCATGTCCTTAATCGTGCTTTCTCCTGCAGGATCCTGGTCCGAGTCGCTTCTGCCTTGAAGGTCACTTTCACTGGCCTGGTTCTTTTTTTTACAAACCCCCCTATTCTCCGAAAATTTTCCAGCTGGGTCATGTCGTCTTCTCCTATTGCTTTCATGATGCTTTCAGTTGCTTTTTTTTCCCCTTGTTTTCTTGCTTCATATGTTTCCCCTTCAGCTTCCTGGAGCCCATAGACAAAGACTGACCTCACCCTTTCATTCTCCCACTGCTTATCCCTGTGTATCCCCTCATTTAATTTGGTTTCCTGCACTGCAGCTTTCCTTTCTTCAATTTCACTGGCTAATGTACATGGGCTCAGTGGCCTGTCATTTTCCCTTCTTGGCTTTCCTTGGGCTCTGTTGTTGTCTGTTAGGGCCTCCACATAAAGCTTAGCTCTTTCATTTACTACAGTCTCCTCTGATAGAGCCTCCCCATGCAGTTTTGCCCCTTCTTTCCCTACAGTCCCCTTATTTGTGGCTGAGGTAGCAGTCTCTGTTGTCAATCTCAAAATGTTCTTTAGTTCTTTAGGCTGTTTCAGATTTTTCAGTTCCTCTTCTAAACTCTGTATCCTAGCCTCTGCTGCTTTGATATGCAGCTCCCACTTCCTGCTTTCCATATCTATCCTCTCTTCCATTCTCATGCTAAGTTCTTCTAGTTTCTTTTCCCATTCATGCTCTTTTTTTTATGAGCTCTGCTGCTCAATCTTCCTTTGCAGCTTCCTCCTCCTGTCCCTTGGTTTTTCTTGTTGCTCTCTGACAACCCATTTTTGTTTTATCCTGATTGCCTCAGAGTGGGAAACCTATGTAGTTCTGTATGTTAGGTTAGTAGTGTGTATGTCAGAGTGTGGGGGGGGAGGTAGTGGAGGAACTGTGGCTATGTGGGAGAGGAGTGGGGAGGGGTCGGGAGGGTCTGGGTGAACGGGGGAGGGGAGGGTGAACGAGGGAGGGGAGGGATCAGGGGAAGAAGTGAGTTGTCGGTGGTGAGGGGGGGGGGAGTGTATGTGTGAGTCTGGATATGTGTGTGTGTGTGTGTGTGTGTGTGTGTGTGTGTGTGTGTGTGTAATCTTGTGTGGAATTATGTGTGGGTTTATTATGTACTGAAAGGTAGGTGGCTTGTGGGTTGTAGTGTAGTCTCAGTGGTCCTTTCTGCCCACAACTTCTTGTGACCTGACCCTCAACCTCCTGGAGCTTGACCGGCACGTACTTACAGTGTGTGTACTCACCTATACTCACCTATTTGTGGTTGCAGGGGTCGAGTCACAGCTCCTGGCCCCGCCTCTTCGCTGATTGCTACTAGGTCCTCTCTCTCCCTGCCCCATGAGCTCTATCATACCTCGCCTTAAAACTATGTATGGTTCCTGCCTCCACCACATCACTTTCTAGGCTATTCCATGGCCTGACTACTCTATGACTGAAGAAATACTTCCTAACATCCCTTTGATTCATCTGAGTCTTCAACTTCCAATTGTGACCTCTTGTGTCTGTGTCCCATCTCTGGAACATCCCGTCTTTGTCCACCTCGTCTATTCCGCGCAGTATTTTATATGTCGTTATCATGTCTCCCCTGACCCTCCTGGCCTCCAGTGTCGTCAGGCCGATTTCCCTCAACCTTTCTTCATAGGACAATCCCTGTAGCTCTGGGACTAGTCTTGTTGCAAACCTTTGCACTTTCTCTAATTTCTTGACACGCTTGACTAGGTGTGGATTCCAAACTGGTGCTGCATACTCCAGTATGGGCCTGACTTAGATGGTGTACAGAGTCTTAAACGAATCCTTACTGAGGTATCGGAACGCTATCCATAGGTTTGCCAGGCGCCCGTATGCTGCAGCAGTTATCTGATTGATGTGCGCCTCAGGAGATATGCTCGGTGTTATACTCACCCCCAGATCTTTTTCCTTGAGTGAGGTTTGCAGTCTTTGGGCATCTAAACTATATTGTGTCTGCGGTCTTCTTTGCCCTTCCCCAATCTTCATGACTTTGCATTTGGCAGGGTTAAATTCAAGGAGCCAGTTGCTGGACCAGGCTTGTAGCCTGTCCAGATGTCTTTGTAGTCCTGCCTGATCCTCGTCCGATTCGATTCTTCTCATTAACTTCACATCGTCTGCAAACAAGGACACTTCTGAGTCTATCCCTTCCGTAATGTCGTTCACGTATACCAAGAACAGCACAGGTCCTAGGACTGACCCCTGTGGAACCCCGCTTGTCACAGGCGCCCACTCTGACACCTCGTCGCGTACCATGACTCGTTGTTGCCTCCCTGTCAGATATTCTCTCATCCATTGCAGTGCCTTTCCTGTTATGTGTGCCTGGTCCTCTAGCTTTTGCAGTAACCTCTTGTGAGGAACTGTGTCGAAAGCCTTCTTGCAGTCCAAAAATACGCAGTCGATCCACCCCTCTCTCTCGTCTTACTTCTGTCACCTTGTCATAAAACTCTAGTAGGTTTGTGACACAGGATTTTCCTTCCCTGTGTGTATGTGTGTGTGTGTGTGTGTGTGTGTGTGTGTGTGTGTGTGTGTGTGTGTGTGTGTGTGTGTGTGTGTGTGGGTGTGTGTGTGTGTATATGTGTGTGTGTGTGTGCATATGTGTGTGGGGGGGGAGGTATGCGGGGAGATACTGTTAATACATACAGTAATTCTGGGTTATAAAAAGCGATAATTGCTACTAGGGTCTAAAGCTTCAATAAGTGTCTGCCCTTGTGTGTGTGTGTGAGGGAGGGATGGTTAGGGGGGGGTAGATCCGTTATACCTCTCTGTTCTGTCTTTCCTAGTAATGCTACACTCTTCGATTATTGTCCTTTCTGGATTTAAGTATCAATTATTGCTGTTATTATCCTATTCCTTGTTCACGTTAAGAGAGGACTTCCTAGCTTCCTAAGTATTCTTACTACTAATAACTACTGTAATAGCTTGCAGGAGTGAGTGACCAGTATCTAACAGCGATGCAAGGCCAAGCCAAGCCAAGCCTGCGACATGCAAACCACAATATAGGTGATACTTGCGCTAGCAACGGTCGTGCCAAGCTGCCAGATGCTGATGACGTAGTCGTCGTACGTAGCCTAAATCTCTATTTTGGAGATCCTTCATCCGTGATGATTATAACCACATGTGCTCATACATCCCTCGTTCCTCACGCGATTTCACTTTTCACTTATGATATTATACACTTCACAATAGATACACTTCACTTTATATGTATAATGGCACACAACTTGTCGTGACGTCACTGCTTCAGGCCTACCGCTGCCTAGTAGACCAAAACGTTTGGATAATTTTGGATAATGGATAATTTCAGGCTTTCTC
Organism: Cherax quadricarinatus; assembly: GCF_038502225.1. Lineage (NCBI taxonomy): Eukaryota > Metazoa > Arthropoda > Malacostraca > Decapoda > Parastacidae > Cherax > Cherax quadricarinatus. Next base: position 23,965,283 of record NC_091355.1, on the reverse strand, counting down.
ACGACTTTTTCTAACTAATAACTTTAGCTATCACTCGTATTATTGTTCACTGACGATGTCACTGCCACTGATTACTGTTAACAGTCACTGCAGCCTTAAAAACACTAGGATTCTCGGAGCCTTGTGTGCCCACGTCTGCACCCACGGACCCACGCGCTGTGTGTGTGTGCGTGTGTGTGTGTTTGTGTGTGTGTGTGTGTATATGTGTGTGCGGGTGTGTGTGTGTGTGTGTGTGTGTGTGTGTGTGTGCATGTGTGTGTGTGTGTTTGTGAATGTGTATGTGTTTATGTGTGTGTGTTTGTGTGTGTGTGTTTGTGTGTGTATGTGTGTGTGTGCGTGTGTGTATATATGTGTGTGTGTGTGTGTGTGTGTGTGTGTGTGTGTGTGTGTGTGTGAGTGTGCGTGTGTGTGTGTGTGTTTGTGCGTATGTGTGTATGTGCGTGTGTGTGTATGTGTGTGTGTGTGTGTGTGTGTATTCACCAAATTGTACTCACCTAATTGTGGTTGCAGGGGTCGAGATACAGCTCCTGGCCCTACCTCTTCACTGATCGCTACTGGGTCCTCTCCCTCTCTGCTTCCTGAGCTTTGTCATATCTCTCCTTGAAACAATGTATGGTTCCTGCCTCCACTACTTCACTTGCTAGGCTATTCCACTTCCTGACGACTCTATGACTGAAGAAATACTAACGCCCCTGTGACTCGGTTGAGTCTTCAGCTTCCAATTGTGACCCCTTGTTTCTGTGTCCCCTCACTGTAACATCCTGTCTCTGTCCACCTTGTCTATTCTCCGCAGTATCTTGTATATCGTTATCATGTTTCCCCTGACCCTTCTGTCCTCCAGTGTCGTCAGTCCGATTTCCCTCAACCTTTCCTCGTACGACATTCCCCTGAGCTCTGGAACTAGCCTTGTTGCAAACCTTTGTACTTTCCCTAACTTCTTCACGTGCTTAACTAGGTGTGGGTTCCACACTGTTGTTGCATACTCCAGTAAGGGCCTAACATACACAGTGTACAGTGTCTTGAACGATTCCTTATTAAGGTATCGGAACGCTATTCTCAGGTTTGCCAGGCGCCCGTATGCTGCATCAGTTATTTGGTTGATGTGTGCCCCCGGTGACGTGTTCGATCACCCAAGATCTTTCTCCCTGATTGAGGTCTGTAGTCTTTGTCCACCTAGCCTATACTCTGTCTGCGGTCTTCTTTACCCCTCCCCAATCTTCATGACTTTGCATTTTGTAGGGTTGAATTCGAGAAGCCAGTTTCTGGACAACGTTTCCAGCCTGTCCAGGTCTCTTTGCAGTCCTGCCTCATCCTCATCCGATTTATTTATTCTCATCAGCTTCACATCATCTGCGAATAGGGACACTTCAGGGTCTATTCCTTCCATCATGTCATTCGTATATATCAAAAATAGCACTGGTCCTAGAGCTGACCCCTGTGGGTCCCCGCTCGTCACAGGCGCCAACTGTGATACCTCTTCACGTATCATGACTCGTTGTTGCCTCCCTGTCAGGTATTCCCTGATCCATTGCAGTGCCCTCCCTGTTATATGCACCTGATCCTCCAGCTTCTGCACTAATCTCTTGTGAGGAACTGTGTCAAAGGCCTTCCTGCAGTCCAGGAAAATGTAATCAACCCACTCCTCTCTCTTGCGTATCTTACTTCTGTTACCTTGTCATAAAACTCCAGGAGGTTTGTGACACTGGATTTGCCTTCCATGAACCCATGCTGGTTTTCGTTTATAATCTTGTTCCGTTCCAGGTGTTCCACCACTTTCCTCCTGATAATCTTCTCCATGACTTTGCACACAATACATGTCAGAGACACCGGTCAGTAGTTTAGTGCCTCATTTCTGTTTCCTTTCTTAAATATGGGGACTACATTTGCTGTGTTCCTTTTCTCAGGTAGTTTCCCAGTTTCAAGGGATGTGTTGAAGATTGTGGTTAGGGGCACACACAGCATCTCTGCTCCTTCTCTAAGGACCCATGGGGAGATGTCCGGTCCCATCGCCTTTGAGGTATCAAGGTCATTTAGCAGCTTCTGCACCTCCTCCTCGGTTGTTCGTATGTCATCCAACACTTGTTGGTATATTCCCTCTTGATGTTCCCTTCTGTGCTGTCTTCCCACAGCCCTTCCTGTCTCTACTGTAAAAACTTCCTTAAATCTCCTGTTTAGCTCCTCACATACCTCCTGATCATTTCTTGTGAGTTCTCCACCTTCTGTCCTCAGTCTGATCATTTGGTCTTTGACTGTTGTCTTCCTCCTGATGTGGCTATACAACAGTTTTGGGTCAGTCTTGATTCTCGATGCTATGTTATTTTCATACTCTCGCTGGGCCTCCCTCTTTACCTGTGCATACTCGTTCCTGGCTCTGCGATTGATCTCCCTACTTTCGTGTGTTCTCTGCCTTCTGTACTTTTTCCATTCTCTATTGCTCTTTGTTTTTGCCTCCTTACACTGTCGGGTAAACCAGGGGCTCGTTCTGGTCTTCCCATTGTTTCTGTTGCCCTTGGGAATAAACTTTTCCAATGCCTCCTTGCATTTTGTTGTTACATATTCCATCATTTCGTTTACTGGTTTTTCTGCCAGTTCTCTGTCCCACAGAACCTCCCACAGGAAGTTCCTCAACCCTATGTAGTCCCCTCTTTTATAGTCAGGCTTTTCCCATTCTTCTCCTGTTACTCTCTCCACTTGCAACTCTACTATGTATTCAAAGCACAGAACCACGTGGTCGCTAGCTCCTAGAAGACTCTCACACGTGATGTCCTAAATGTCTGAACTGCCCAGGGTGAACACAAGGTCCAATCTTGCTGGTTCATCCTTCCCTCTCACTCTGGTAGTGTCCTTAACATGTTGGTGCATGAGGTTTTCCAGCACCACGTCCAACATCTTGGTTCTCCATGTTATGGGACCCCCATGTGGCTCCAGGTTTTCCCAGTCAATCTCCCTGTGGTTGAAATCCCCCATAACCAGCAATTTTGCTCTACTGGAGTGAGCTCTTCTTGCCACCTCAGCAAGTGTGACCACCATTGCTCTGTTGCTCTCTTCATATTCCTCTCTTGGCCTCCTGCAGTTCTGTTGTGGATTATACATCACTGTAAAGACCACCTTGTGCTCCCCAGACTGAAGTGTACCTACTATGTAGTCTCTCCCTTCTCGTATATGCCTTCCATTTTCTCGAATTTCCATCTGTTTTTTATAAGCAGAGCAACCCCTCCTCCCCCTCTGCCCCTTCTATCTTTCCTCATGATCTGATATCTAGGTGGGAAGATTGCCTCTTTTATTGTCTCCATGAGTTTTGTTTCTGTAACCGCTATGATGTCTGGGGACTTCTCATTGATTCTTTCTTGCCATTCCTCTTGTTTATTCGTTAATCCATTCGCATTTGTATACCAAACCTTCAACTTCTGTTCTAATACTGTAATTGTGGTGCAGGGGGTGGGAACAGAGGGATCGGTGTGTGATGGTTGGTTTGGATTGTTCAGTTGCCTTGGGGTTGTCGTGGCTGGAGTGCTTCTGCAGGTGTTTCTGGGGGTTGTGCTTGTCCTTCCACTTGTTCCTGGGTTATTCTTCTCTCCTTTTTCATTTCCTCCCATTTCTCCTTTCGTTTTTGCACTCTATCTTTCATCATCACCCTTTCCTCCTGTGTTCTGTCTCGATCAAGGTACTCACTCATGAACTCCTGTTTGCCTCTCTGCCTTGCTTTCTCCTGCAGCATCATGGTTCAGGTTGATTTTGCCTTGAAAATTACTTTGAGAGGCCGGTTCCTTTTCTTTGTGAACCACCCGATTCTCTGAAAATTTTCCAACTGGATCATTTCCCCCTTGCCTATCATATTCATGATACCTTCAATCACTTTTTTCTCCTCCTGCTTTCTTTCATCATAAGTTTCCTCTTTAGCTTCGTCTAGCCCATAGACAAAAACTGATCTCTCCCTTTCCACCTCCCACTGTGGCACCCGTTGCATCCTCTGATATGTTTTAGTTCCTTCCCGTGGAGTGTTCCTTCCTTTAGTCCCTTCCCTAGCTATGGCCCCTTTACTCATTGGTTTGTCCTTCCTGTTCACCTGTTCCTGGCCCTCACAAGTGTCTGGTAAGGTCCCTGCACATGTCCTATTTCCTTCAATGTCTTCCAAACTCTAATTCTGTCCTAGTGTGCTCCCTGTCTTTGTTTTGGCTCCATGTGGGTTTGACAGGACCTCTGCATACAGTTTAGTTTCCATGCTCCCTTCAGACCTGTTGTCTGTGTCTGACGTAGTCATTGCTGATGTTATTTCTGCAATATCTTTGTCTCTATGCTGTTTCAATGTCTCAGCTCCTCTTCTAATCTCTGTATTTTGTTTTCTGCTGCTGTGGCATGTTCCTTCCACCTTCGGCATTCTGCTGCTAACCTCTCCTCCATCTTCCTTGCATGCTCATCTAGCCTCCTTCCACAGTCTTCCTCCCTTTTTCTGAGCTATGCCTCCCAGTCCTCCCTCCGAGATTCGTCCTTTGGGCCCCTTGTTCTCATCTTAGTTCTAGGTTCCTCATAGCTCCCCAGAAGGAAGGGGGAGAGGTGGTAAGCGGGAGGGGAATACATGGTTAGGGGGAATGTGATTGAAGGTTATAGGGGTCAGGAAGGATGGTTATTGGAGGGGGAGAGGTAGTTGGGGGAGGGGGTTAGATGGTTTGGGGGAGGGGTTAGATGGTTTTGGGGGGTAGGTGGCTAGGGTGAAGGATAGAGGTGGTTACGGGAGGGATAGAGGGGGTTAGGGGAAGGGGAGTGTGGATTTGTGTCAAGTGTATATGTGCTTGTGTATGTGTGCTTGTGTATGTGTGTGTCCATGTGTGGGAGAGAGAGGAATGGGATTAAGGGGGGAGGGGAGAGAAGGATGTGTGACTCTTAGAAAATGGGGAAGGTGTGTGTGTGTATGGGATTAGAAATGAAGGGAGGGGAGAGAGCTGAGGGAAAAGTGACTCTGGGCATGTGTGCACATATGTGTGTGTACTCACATATTCGTACTCACCTATTTGTGGTTGCAGGGGTCGATTCATAGCTCCTGGCGCTGCCTCTTCGCTCATTGCTACTAGGTCCTCTCTCTCCCTGTCCCATGAGCTTTATCATACCTCGCCTTAAAACTATGTAAGGTTCCCGCCTGCTCTACGTCACTTTCTAAGCTATTCTAGACCTCTTGTGTCTGTGTTCCTTCTCTGGAACATCACGACTTTGTCCACCTTGTCTATTCTGTGCAGCATTTTATATGTCGTTATCATGTCTCCCCTGACCCTCCTGTCCTCCAGTGTCGTCAGGCCGATTTCCCTCAACCTTTCTTTGTATGACAATCCCTGTAGCTCTGGGACTACTCTTGTTGCAAATCTTTGCACTTTCTCTAATTTCTTGACGTGCTTGACTAGGTGTGGATTCCAAACTGATGCTGCATACTCCAGTATGGGCCTGACATAAATGGTATACAGAGCCTTGAACGAATCCTTACTGAGGTATCGGAATGCTATCCGTAGGTTTGCCAGGCGCCCGTATGCTGCAGCAGTTATCTGTTTGATGTGCACCTCAGGAGATATGCTCGGTGTTATACTCACCCCCAGATCTTTTTTCTTGAGTGAGGTTTGCAGTCTTTGGCCATCTAAACTATGTTGTGTCTGCGGTCTTCTTTACCCTTCCCCAATCTTCATGACTTTGCATTTGGGAGGGTTAAATTCAAGGAGCCAGTTGCTGGACCGGGCTTGTAGCCTGTCCAGGTCTCTTTGTAGTCCTGCATGATCCTCATCCGATTTGATTCTTCTCATTAACTTCGCATCATCTGCAAACAAGGACACTTCTGAGTCTATCGCTTCCGTTATGTCGTTCATATATACCAAGAGCAGCACAGGTCCTAAGACTGACCTCTGTGGAACCCCGCTCATCACAAGTGCCCACTCTGACACCTCGTCGCGTACCATGACTCGTTGTTGCCTCCCTGTCAGATATTCTCTGATCCATTGCAGTGCCTTCTCTGTTATGTGTGCCTGATCCTCTAGCTTTTGCAGTAACCTCTTGTGAGGAACTGTGTCGAAGGCCTTCTTGCAGTCCAAAAATATGCAGTCGATCCACCCCTCTTTCTCTTGTCTTACTTCTGTCACCTTGTCATAAAACTCTAGTAGGTTTGTGACACAGGATTTTCCTTACCTGAAACCGTGCTGGTTGTCAATTATACACTTGTTTCTTTCCAGGTGCCCCACCACTCTCCTCCTGATGATCTTCTCCATGACCTTGCATATTATACACGTTAGTGATACAGGTCTGTAGTTTAGTGCCTCATGCCTGTCTCCCTTTTTAAAAATTGGGACTACATCTGCCATTATCCATACCTCAAGGACTTGCCCAGTTTCAAATTATGTGTTAAAAATCTTTGTTAATGGCTCACACAATATCTCTGCTCCCTCTTTAAGGACCCATGGAGAGATGTTGTCCGGTCCCACCGCATTTGAGGTGTCAAGTTCGCATAGCAGCTTCTTCACCTCCTCCTTGGTTATATGTACCTCATCCAGCACTTGTGGGTGTGCCCCCCTGTTCTGATTTCTTGGAGTCCTACTGGTTTCCACTGTAAATACCTCTTTAAATCTTGTGTTGAGCTCCCGACATACCTCTCGGTCGTTTCTTGTGAATTCCCCATCACCCTCCCTCAGTCTGATTAACTGGTCCTTGACTGCTGTTTTCCTCCTGATGTGGCTGGACAACAGCTTCGGGTCAGTCTTTACTTTTGATGCTATGTCATTTTCATATTGTCTCTGAGCCTCCCTTCTTATCTGTGCATATTCGTTTCTGGCTTTTCGGCTGATTTCTTTATTTTCCTGAGTTCTCTGTCTTCTGTACCTTTTCCATTCTCTAGTACACCTAGCTTTTGCCTCCCTACACCTTTTGGTGAACCAAGGACTCGTTCTGTTCTTCCCATTATTTTTGTTTCCCTTGGGAACAAACCTCTCCTCTGACTCCTTGCATTTTGTTGCTACATAGTCCATCATTTCTTGTACTGGTTTTCCTGTCAGTTCCCTCTCCTACTGAATGTCTTGAAGGAAGTTCCTCATGCCTGAGTCGTTCCCCCTTTTGTAGTTTGGTTTTTCCCAGCCTATTCCTGCTACTCTCTCCACTTGGAGCTCAACTATGTAGTCGAAGCACAGAACCACATGATCACTAGCTCCCAGGGGCCTTTCATACATGATACCCTAGATGTCCGAACTACTCAAGGTGAATACAAGGTCCAGCCTTGCTGGTTCATCCTCTCCTCTCTCTCTGGTAGTGTCTCTAACATGTTGATGCATGAGGTTTTCCAGTACCACATCCATCATCTTGGCTCTCCATGTTTCGGGACCCCCATGGGGCTCCAGGTTTTCCCAGTCAATCTCCTTGTGATTGAAATCACCCATAACTAGTAACTTTGCTCTCCCCATGTGTGCTCTCCTGGCCACCTCGGCTAGTGTGTCGATCATTGCTCTGTTGCTCTCATCGTATTCTTCTCTTGGCCTCCTGCAGTTCTGTGGTGGGTTGTACATTACTGCAATTATCGAATTTTGTCCCTCAGACTGGATTGTTCATACTAAGTAGTCCCTTTCGCCCGTGCCATCCATTCCTTCCATTTTCTCAAAACCCCACTGGTTTTTAATGAGCAGTGCAACTCCTCCTCCCCCTCTCCTCCCTCTGTCTTTCATGAGGATTTGATATCCGGATGGAAAGATTGAATCTGTTATTATTGTGGTGAGTTTTGTTTGTTTGTTTGTGTGTGTGTGTGTGTGTGTGTGTGTGTGTGTGTGTATGCGTGTGTGTGTCTGTATGTGTGTGTGTATGTGCGTGTGTGTGTGTGTGTGCGTGAGTGTGCGTACTCACCTATTTGTACTCACCTATTTGTGGTTGCAGGGGTCGAGTCATAGCTCCTGGCCCTGCCTTTCCGCTCATTTCTACTAGGTCCTCTCTCTCCCTGCCCCATGAGCTCTATTCATACCTCCCCTTAAATCTATGTATGGTTCCCGCCTCAACTACATCACTTTCCAGGCTATTCCATGGACTGACTACTCTATGACTGAAGAAATACTTCCTAACATCACTTTGATTCATCTGGTGCTGCATTCTCCAGCATGGGCCTGACGTAAATGGTATGCAGAGTCTTGAACGAATCCTTACTGAGGTATCAGAACGCTATCCGTAGGTTTTCCAGGCGCCCATATGCTGCAGCAGTTATCTGATTGATGTGCGCCTCAGGAGATATGCTCGGTGTTATACTCACCCCCAGATCTTTTCCTTGAGTGAGGTTTGCAGTCTTTGGCCATCTAAACTATATTGTGTCTGCGGTCTTCTTTGCCCTTCCCCAATCTTCATGACTTTGCATTTGGCAGGGTTAAACTCAATGAGCCAGTTGCTGGACCAGGCTTGTAGCCTATCCAGGTCTCTTTGTAGTCCTGCCTGATCCTCATCCGATTTGATTCTTCTCATTAGCTTCACATCATCTGCAAACAAGGACACTTCTGAGCCTATCCCTTCCGTTATGTCGTTCACATATACCAACAACAGCACAGGTCCTAGGACTGACCCGTGTCGAACCCCGCTTGTCACAGGCGCCCACTCTGACACCTCGTCACGTACCATGACTCGTTGTTGCCTCCCTGTCAGGTATTCTCTGATCCATTGCAGTGCCTTTCCTGTTATGTGTGCCTGATCCTTTAGGTTTTCCAGTAACCTCTTGTGAGGAACTGTCTCGAAGGCCTTCTTGCAGTCCAAAAAAAATGCAGTCAATCCACACCTCTCTCTCTTGTCTTACTTCTGTCACCTTGTCATAAAACTCTAGTAGGTTTGTGACACAGGATTTTCCTTCCCTAAAACCGTGCTGGTTGTCAATTGCGTGTGTGTGTGTGCGTGTGTGTGTGTGTGTGTGTGTGTGTGTGTGTGTGTGTGTGTGTGTATGTGAGAATGTGTGTGTGTGTGTGTGTGTGTATCTGAGAATGTGTGTGTGTGTGTGTGTGTGTGTGTGTGTGTGTGTGTGTGTGTATTCGCCTAGTTAGTTACCATTTTGTACTAGTACAGGTGTACTCACCTAATTGTACTCACCTAATTGTGGTTGCAGGGGTCGAGACTCAGCTCCTGGCCCTGCCTCTTCACTGATCGCTACTGGATCCTCTCTCTCTCTGCTTCCTGAGCTTTGTCATACCTCTTCTTAAAACTATGTTTGGTTCCTGCCTCCACTACTTCACTTGCTAGGCTATTCCACTTGCTGACAACTCTATGACTGAAGAAATACTTCCTAACGTCCCTGTGACTCGTCTGAATCTTCAGCTTCCAGTTGTGACCCCTTGTCCCTGTGTCCCCTCTCTGGAACATCCTATCTCTGTCCACCTTGTCTATTCCCCGCAGTATCTTGTATGTCGTTATCATGTCTCCCCTGACCCTTCTGTCCTCCAGTGTCGTCAGTCCGATTTCCCTTAACCTTTCCTCATACGACATTCCCTTGAGCTCTGGGACTAGCCTTGTTGCAAACCTTTGTACTTTCTCTAACTTCTTGACGTGCTTGACCAGGTGTGGGTTCCAGACTGGTGCTGCATACTCCAGTATGGGCCTAACATACACAGTGTACAGTGTCTTGAACGATTCCTTATTAAGGTATCGGAACGCTATTCTCAGGTTTGCCAGGCGCCCGTATGCTGCAGCGGTTATTTGGTTGATGTGTGCCTCCGGTGACGTGCTCGGTGTTATGGTCACCCCAAGGTCTTTCTCCCTGAGTGAGGTCTGTAGTCTTTGTCCACCTAGCCTATACTCTGTCTGCGGTCTTCTTTGCCCCTCACCAATCTTCATGACTTTGCATTTGGCTGGATTGAATTCGAGAAGCCAGTTACTGGACCACATGTCCAGCCTCTCCAGGTCTCTTTGCAGTCCTGCCTCATCCTCGTCCGATTTAATTCTTCTCATCAACTTCACGTCATCTGCGAACAGGGACACTTCAGAGTCTATTCCTTCCATCATGTCGTTCACATATATCAAAAATAGCACTGGTCCTAGAACTGACCCCTGTGGGACCCCGCTCGTAACAGGCGCCCACTGTAATACCTCTTCACGTACCATGACTCGTTGCTGCCTCCCTGTCAGGTATTCCCTTATCCATTGCAGTGCCCTTCCTTTTACGTGTGCCTGATCCTCCAGCTTCTGCACTAATCTCTTGTGGGGAACTGTGTCAAAGGCCTTCCTGCAGTCTAGGAAAACGCAGTCTACCCATCCCTCTCTCTCGTGTCTTACTTCTGTTACCTTGTCATAAAACTCCAGGAGGTTTGTGATACAAGATTTGCCTTCCATGAACCCATGCTGGTTTTCATTTATAATCTTGTTCCTTTCCAGGTGTAAGACCACTCTCCTCCTGATAATCTTCTCCATGACTTTGCACACAATACATGTCAGAGACACAGGTCTGTAGTTTAGTGCCTCGTTTCTGTTTCCTTTCTTAAATATGGGGACTACATTAGCTGTCTTCCATTTCTCAGGTAGTTGCCCAGTTTCAAGGGATGTGTTGAAGATTGTGGTTAGAGGCACACACAGCATCTCTGCTCCTTCTCTAAGGACCCATGGGGAGATGTTGTCCGGTCCCATCGCCTATGAGGTGTCAAGGTCACTTAAGAGCTTCTTCACCTCCTCCTCGGTTGTTCGTATGTCATCCAACACTTGTTGGTATATTCCCTCTTGATGTTCCCTACTGTTCTGTCTTCCCACAGCCCTTCCTGTCTCTACTGTAAAAACTTCCTTAAATCTCCTGTTCAGCTCCTCACATACCTCCTTATCATTTCTTGTGAGTTCTCCACCTTCTGTCCTTAATCTGATCACCTGGTCTTTGACTGTTGTCTTCCTCCTGATGTGGCTATACAACAGTTTCGGGTCAGTCTTGATTCTCGATGCTATGTCATTTTCATACTGTCGCTGGGCCTCCCTCCTTACCTGTGCGTACTCATTCCTGGCTCTGCGACTGATCTCCCTATTTTCGTGTGTTCTCTGCCTTCTGTACTTTTTCCATTCTCTATTGCACTTTGTTTTTGCCTCCTTACACCGTCGGGTGAACCAGGGGCTTGTTCTGGTCTTCCCGTTGTTACTGTTGCCCTTGGGAATGAACCTTTCCACTGCCTCCTTGCATTTTGTTGCTACATATTCCATCATTTCATTTACTGGCTTTCCTGTCAGTTCTCTGTCCCACTGGACCTCCCGCAGGAAGTTCTTCAACCCTATGTAGTCCCCTCTTTTATACTCAGGCATTTCCCATTCTACTCCTGTTATTCTCTCCACTTGCAGCTCTACTATGTATTCAAAGCACAGAACCACGTGGTCGCTAGCTCCTAGGGGACTCTCATACTTGATGTCCTCAATGTCTGAGCTACCCAGGGTGAACACAAGGTCCAATCTTGCTGGTTCATCCTCCCCTCTCACTCTGGTAGTGTCCTTAACATGTTGGTGCATGAGGTTTTCCAGCACCACGTCCAACATCCTGGCTCTCCATGTTTCGGGACCCCCATGTGGCTCCAGGTTTTCCCAGTCAATCTCCCTGTGGTTGAAATCCCCCATAACCAGCAACTTTGCTCTGCTGAAGTGAGCTCTTCTTGCCACCTCAGCAAGTGTGTCCACCATTGCTCTGTTGCTCTCTTCATATTCCTCTCTTGGCCTCCTGCAGTTCTGTGGTGGATTATACATCACTGCAATGACCACTTTGTGTTCCCCAGACTGAAGTGTACCTGCTATGTAGTCTCTTTCTCCCGTCTCATCTATTCCTTCCATTTTCTCGAATTTCCATCTGTTTATTACGAGCAGAGCAACCCCACCTCCCCCCCTGCTCCTTCTATCTTTCTCATGATCTGGTATCCTGGTGGGTAGATTGCATCTGTTATTGTCTCCATGAGTTTTGTTTCTGTAACTGCTATGATGTCTGGGGACTTCTCATTGATTCTTTCTTGCCATTCCTCATGTTTATTCGTTAATCCATCTGCATTTGTGTACCAAACCTTCAACTTTTGTTCTAATACTGTAACTGTGGTGCGGGGGGTGGAAACAGAGGGATCGGTGTGTGATGGTTGGTTTGGATTGTTCAGTTGCCTTGGGGGTGTCGTGGCTGGAGTCCTTCTGC
>NC_091355.1:23840668-23948168 GCF_038502225.1 Cherax quadricarinatus | reverse complement strand
TGGGATTCTATAGCTGGGTGTTGGGTGGAAGCTGTGAGTGTAGATTGTAGTTTGTGTTGGGATGGTGTTCTGAGGATAGTTCTGTGTGTGTTTGCCCTTGCTGCTCTGTTCTGCTCTGATTGACCTCTGCTGGTTCCAACCTTGTCTCCTTTCGTAGCTCCTTTCGCTTTTTTGTCTTCTCCCTCAGCTGCTGTCGTTCTGTTTGTGTTCTGTCTCTGTCTAGGAACACCCTCATGTACTTTTCCGAGTACTTCAACCGTGGTTTCTCTTGGAGGATCCTGCTCCATACTGTTTCTGTCCTGAGAATCAGCTTGATCAGTCGTTTTCTCCCCTTGAAGTAACCCCCTATTCTCTGAAAATTTACAATCTCATCCATGTCTTCTTCACCTATTTCCTTGATGATATTCTCAATCTCCTTTCTTTCTGCCTGCCATCTTTCAGTGTGTGTCCTTTCCTCTCTCTCCTGAAACCCGTGGATAAACACTGATTTAGCCCTTTCCTCCTCCCATTGCCTCTCCCTCTGTGACTCTGGTTCCTGTCTGTACATGGTCATTTTCTCCCTTGTTTTTTGCAGTGGCTCTTGGTAGCATTGTTGTGCCTCTGCATTTGACCTAACCCCCTCTCTGCCTGCACCCAGCTGCTCTCCCCGTTCACTCCTTGGCCCTTCTTGGCAGGTTGATATGGCCTTAGCATAATTCATATCTCCCTCCTTCCTGTTCGGCCTCTCATCTTCATATGCTGTGTCTTCTCTGGTCAGTGCCCATGTAACTTGCTTCAGCCTGTTTACCTCATCTTCTAGGACCCTTATCCTGGTTATTGCAGTTTTGGCTTGTGCCTCCCAGTTCTTCTCCTTCTCCAACCTCTCTTCTAATTTCACAGTAAGCTCTGTCTCCATTTTTTCAGAAAGCTCTCCTAATTTTCTCTCCAACTCTTGTTCCATCCTTTTCCACTGCTCCTCCATCCACTCCTCCCTACCAGAACCATTCTCATCTGATCCCTGGTTCCTGCGAGTCCCCACCATATTTTTTTTAGGAGAAAAGAGAGAGAAAGAGAGAGAAGGGAAAGGAAGGAGAGAGGGAGAGAGTGAGAAGGGAAAAGGGAGGAGAGAGGGGGAGAGTGAGAAGGGAAAAGGGAGGGGAGAGAGAGAGAGAGAGAGAGAGAGAGAGAGAGAGAGAGAGAGAGAGAGAGAGAGAGAGAGAGAGAGAGAGAGAGGAGAGAGGGGAGAGAGGGGCAAAGAGAGAGGAGAGAGAGGTGGAGAGACAGGGAAGAAGGGGGGAGAGAGGGGGAGATGGAAGAGATAGGATAGGGGGAGATAGAGGGGAGAGAGATGGGAAATGGGAGAGGGAAGAGATAGTGAGAGGGGGAGAGATGTTAGAGGGGGAGAGATGTTAGAGGGGGGAGGTGTTAGAGGGAAGAGATGTTATAGGGGAGAGATGGGAGAATGGAGAGTTGGGAGAGGGAAGAGAGAGATAGGCAAAGGGAGAGATAGGTAGAGAGAGAGATAGGTAGTGAGAGATATAGGTAGAGAGAGATAGGTAGCGAGAGGTATAGGTAGAGAGGTATAGGTAGAGAGAGGTATAGGTAGAGAGAGGTATAGATAGAGGTAGTGAGAGAGATAGGTATAGAGGGAGAGAGATAGGTAGAGATAGGTAGAGGTAGAGAGAGAAACAGGTACTGAGAGATAGGTAGAGAGAGATGGGTAAAGAGAGGTAGAGAGATAGGTATTGAGAGAGAAAGAGAGAGAGAGAAAGAGAGGGATGGATTTCAGGTCAGTTAACAGGAAGGTATTAAATCCTGTGTATTTGTGTGTGTGCGTGTGTATGTGTGTACGTGTGCCCCCACTTCTAAGTATTCATACTGCTAATAAATATCAGTAGTAATACCAGTATTTCTAAAACTACCAACAGTGATTCTAGCACTTATCACTTCTACTTATAAAACACAGAAAGTAATTAGGTTGTAAAATTTAGCTTGTCTCAGCTTCCAGGAGTGTCTGACGTCACATCTCGCTAGGCTGCCCCTCGCTAGGCTTCCCCTCGCTAGGCTTCCCCTCGCTAGGCTGCCCCTCGCTAGGCTGCCCCTCGCTAGGCTGCCCCTCGCTAGGCTGCCCCTCGCTAGGCTGCCCCTCGCTAGGCTGCCCCTCGCTAGGCTGCCCCTTGCTAGTCAACACTATCTTCATCTTATCTATGCTATTTCTGCTCTAATTCTGGTAATAACTTGCAGGAGTGAGTGACCAGTATCTACAGTGACGCAAGGCCAGGATTCAGAACCCCACAACAACCCCAACAGGTGAGTGATACTTGCGCTGGCAGCGGTGCGATGACAAGTTGCCATATGCTGATGACGTAGTCGTCGTACATACGCCTTCTATCACTATTTTGAAAACTCTTCACCCAATGTTTATAACCGTATATGCTCATACATCTCACGCCCCTCAAGTGATTTCACTTATGATAGAATACGCTTCACTTACATTAGAATACACTTCACATTCGGTGTTACACTTTATATGTATAATGTCACACAACTGTTGTGACGTCACTGCTTCAGCAGGCCTACTGCCACCTTCCCTTGTTATATATTTTATTTTTTCCTTTCTACTTTTGCTTATTAACTTTTCACTCTCACTGTATGGTGCTCCACATTTCACTTGTTATCCAATCTCTAGAAATTCTTGAACACCCGCTTCCACACTCACTTGAATCTTTGTATATTTGAATCTGTGTAGCAACAGAAGCCTACTAGCCACTAACAGTTTGAAACTTTGAAATATTAATGATTTCAGCCTTCCTCTCGACTTTTTTTAACTAATAACTTTAGTTACAACTCGTAGGATTGTTCACTGACGTTGTCACTACCACTAATTACTGTTAGCAGTTACTGCACGCCTTAAAAATACTAAAGTTCTCAGAGCCTTGTGTGTGTGTGTGTGTGTACTCACATAATTGTACTCACCTAATTGTGGTTGCAGGGGACGAGACTCAGCTCCTGGCCCCGCCTCTTCACTGATCGCTACTGGATCCTCTCTCTGCTTCCTGAGCTTTGTCATACCTCTTCTTAAAACTATGTATGGTTCCTGCCTCCACTACTTCACTTGCTAGGCTATTCCACTTGCTGACAACTCTATGACTGAAGAAATACTTCCTAACGTCCCTGTGACTTGTCTGAGTCTTCAGCTTCCAGTTGTGACCCCTTGTCCCTGTGTCCCCTCTCTGGAACATCCTATCTCTGTCCACCTTGTCTATTCCCCGCAGTATCTTGTATGTCGTTATCATGTCTCCCCTGACCCTTCTGTCCTCCAACGTAGTCAGTCCGATTTCCCTTAACCTTTCCTCGTACGACATTCCCTTGAGCTATGGGACTAGCCTTGTTGCAAACCTTTGTACTTTCTCTAACTTCTTGACGTGCTTGACCAGGTGTGGGTTCCAGACTGGTGCTGCATACTCCAGTATGGGCCTAACATACACAGTGTACAGTGTCTTGAACGATTCCTTATTAAGGTATCGGAACGCTATTCTCAGGTTTGCCAGGCGCCCGTATGCTGCAGCGGTTATTTGGTTGATGTGTGCCTCCGGTGATGTGCTCGGTGTTATGGTCACCCCAAGGTCTTTCTCCCTGAGTGAGGTCTGTAGTCTTTGTCCACCTAGCCTATACTCTGTCTGCGGTCTTCTTTGCCCCTCCCCAATCTTCATGACTTTGCATTTGGCTGGATTGAATTCGAGAAGCCAGTTGCTGGACCACATGTCCAGCCTGTCCAGGTCTCTTTGCAGTCCTGCCTCATCCTCGTCCAATTTAATTCTTCTCATCAACTTCACGTCATCTGCGAACAGGGACACTTCAGAGTCTATTCCTTCCATCATGTCGTTCACATATATCAAAAATAGCACTGGTCCTAGAACTGACCCCTGTGGGACCCCGCTCGTAACAGGCGCCCACTGTGATACCTCTTCACGTACCATGACTCGTTACTGCCTCCCTGTCAGGTATTCCCTTATCCATTGCAGTGCCCTCCCTTTTACGTGCGCCTGATCCTCCAGCTTCTGCGCTAATCTCTTGTGGGGAACTGTGTCAAAGGCCTTCCTGCAGTCTAGGAAAACGCAATCTACCCACCCCTCTCTCTCGTGTCTTACTTCTGTTACCTTGTCATAAAACTCCAGGAGGTTTGTGATACAAGATTTACCTTCCATGAACCCATGCTGGTTTTCATTTATAATCTTGTTCCTTTCCAGGTGTTCGACCACTCTCCTCCTGATAATCTTCTCCATGACTTTGCACACAATACATGTCAGAGACACAGGTCTGTAGTTTAGTGCCTCGTTTCTGTTTCCTTTCTTAAATATGGGGACTACATTAGCTGTCTTCCATTTCTCAGGTAGTTGCCCAGTTTCAAGGGATGTGTTGAAGATTGTGGTTAAAGGCACACACAGCATCTCTGCTCCTTCTCTAAGGACCCATGGGGAGATGTTGTCCGGTCCCATCGCCTTTGAGGTGTCAAGGTCACTTAAAAGCTTCTTCACCTCCTCCTCAGATGTTCGAATGTCATCCAACACTTGTTGGTATATTCCCTCTTGATGTTCCCTTCTGTTCTCTCTTCCCACAGCCCTTCCTGTCTCTTGTGTGTGTGTGTGTGTGTGTGTGTGTGTGTGTGTGTGTGTGTGTACTCACCTAATTGTACTCACCTAATTGTGGTTGCAGGGGTCGATACTCAGCTCCTGGCCCCGCCTCTTCACTGATCGCTACTGGGTCCTCTCTCTCTCTGCTTCCTGAGCTTTGTCATACCTCTTCTTAAAACTATGTATGGTTCCTGCCTCCACTACTTCACTTGCTAGGCTATTCCACTTACCTGGAGGTTATTCGGGGCTGACAACTCTATGACTGAAGAAATACTTCCTAACGTCCCTGTGACTCGTCAGAGTCTTCAGCTTCCAGTTGTGACCACTTGTCCCTGTGTCCCCTCTCTGGAACATCCTATCTCTGTCCACCTTGTCTATTCCCCGCAGTATCTTGTATGTCGTTATCATGTCTTCCCTGACCCTTCTGTCCTCCAGTGTCGTCAGTCCGATTTCCCTTAACCTTTCCTCGTACGACATTCCCTTGAGCTCTGGGACTAGCCTTGTTGCAAACCTTTGTACTTTCTCTAACTTCTTGACGTGCTTGACCAGGTGTGGGTTCCAGACTGGTGCTGCATACTCCAGTATGGGCCTAACATACACAGTGTACAGTGTCTTGAACGATTCCTTGTTAAGGTATCGGAATGCTATTCTCAGGTTTGCCAGGCGCCGGTATGCTGCAGCAGTTATTTGGTTGATGTGTGCCTCCGGTGATGTGCTCGGTGTTATGGTCACCCCAAGGTCTTTCTCCCTGAGTGAGGTCTGTAGTCTTTGTCCACCTAGCCTATACTCTGTCTGCGGTCTTCTTTGCCCCTCCCCAATCTTCATGACTTTGCATTTGGCTGGATTGAATTCGAGAAGCCAGTTACTGGACCACATGTCCAGCCTGTCCAGGTCTCTTTGCAGTCCTGCCTCATCCTCGTCCGATTTAATTCTTCTCATCAACTTCACGTCATCTGCGAACAGGGACACTTCAGAGTAAGATACAAAGAGGTCTGCATGTTCACACACATCTTCAGACAATATCATGGCTATTGTTTGTACGGCGATTCACTAAATCCGAAAGAGGTCATGCAGCTCAGAGATAATTAAACAGTCAGCTTAAAAAAAAAGAGTCGGATAGGTCAAATTATTTTCCCTTATAGAGGGTGAGCTCCTGAAGCAGACATATGTTAGAGTAAATATTATAATGTTTGTCTCTTAGCTTGAGTCCAGCCTCGTGTTTCATCATTAAACAGATGTTAATGTAACACTTTATATGTTCAACAGTAAGTTGAGGCCATCATCACAATGAGAACTGTGTTGTTCCTGTTGGCGACTGTGTTGCTGGCAGCTGCCTACACTCAAGCAACTGCTACGTCTGGAACCACCGAGCAACCAGGTGATCAAGGAACCAGCGGGACACAAAGTGACGCAGGAACCACTGCATCACAAGATAGACCAGAAAACAGCGAGACACTTGACGGTGGTGGTGCTGGTGGTTTTCTTGCATCTTGGGGCATCTAGGGCATTAAAATCTAGTCCTTCACCTGACACACAGGTGAGTAACAACAGTACTTCACCTGACACAGGTGAGTAACAACAGTACTTCACCTGACACAGGTGAGTAACAACAGTACTTCACCTGACACAGGTGAGTAACAACAGTACTTCACCTGACACAGGTGAGTAACAACAGTACTTCACCTGACACAGGTGAGTACAAACAGCACTTCACCTGACACAGGTGAGTAACAACAGTACTTCACCTGACACAGGTGAGTAACAAGAGTACTTCACCTGGCACAGGTGAGTAACAGCACTTCACCTGACACAGGTGAGTAGCAACAGTACTTCACCTGACACAGGTGAATAACAGTACTTCACCTGACACAGGTGAGTAACAACAGTACTTCACCTGACACAGTGACAACAGTACTTCACCTGACACAGGTGAGTAACAACAGTACTTCACCTGACACAACAGTACTTCACCTGACACAGGTAACAACAGTACTTCACCTGACACAGGTACTTCACCTGACACAGTGACAACAGTACTTCACCTGACACAGGTGAGTAACAACAGTACTTCACCTGACACAGGTGAGTAACAACAGTACTTCACCTGACACAGTGACAACAGTACTTCACCTGACACAGGTGAGTAACAACAGTACTTCACCTGACACAGGTGAGTAACAACAGTACTTCACCTGACACAGGTGAGTAACAACAGTACTTCACCTGACACAGGTGAGTAACAACAGTACTTCACCTGACACAGGTGAGTAACAACAGTACTTCACCTGACACAGGTGAGTAACAACAGTACTTCACCTGACACAGGTGAGTAACAACAGTACTTCACCTGACACAGGTGAGTAACAACAGTACTTCACCTGACACAGGTGAGTAACAACAGTACTTCACCTGACACAGGTGAGTAACAACAGTACTTCACCTGACACAGGTGAGTAACAACAGTACTTCACCTGACACAGGTGAGTAACAACAGTACTTCACCTGACACAGGTGAGTAACAACAGTACTTCACCTGACACAGGTGAGTAACAACAGTACTTCACCTGACACAGGTGAGTAACAACAGTACTTCACCTGACACAGGTGAGTAACAACAGTACTTCACCTGACACAGGTGAGTAACAACAGTACTTCACCTGACACAGGTGAGTAACAACAGTACTTCACCTGACACAGGTGAGTAACAACAGTACTTCACCTGACAAAGTAACAACAGTGAGACACAGGTAACAACAGTACTTCACCTGACACAGTTCTTCACCTGACACAGGTGAGTAACAACAGTACTTCACCTGACACAGGTGAGTAACAACAGTACTTCACCTGACACAGGTGAGTAACAACAGTACTTCACCTGACACAGGTGAGTAACAACAGTACTTCACCTGACACAGTGACAACAGTACTTCACCTGACACAGGTGAGTAACAACAGTACTTCACCTGACACAGGTGAGCAGTAACAACAGTACTTCACCTGACACAGGTGAGTAACAACGGTACTTCACCTGACACAGGTGAGTAACAACAGTACTTCACCTGACACAGGTGAGTAACAACAGTACTTCACCTGACACAGGTGAGTAACAACAGTACTTCACCTGACACAGGTGAGTAACAACAGTACTTCACCTGACACAGGTGAGTAACAACAGTACTTCACCTGACACAGGTGAGTAACAACAGTACTTCACCTGACACAGGTGAGTAACAACAGTACTTCACCTGACACAGGTGAGTAACAACAGTACTTCACCTGACACAGGTGAGTAACAACAGTACTTCACCTGACACAGGTGAGTAACAACAGTACTTCACCTGACACAGGTGAGTAACAACAGTACTTCACCTGACACAGGTGAGTAACAACAGTACTTCACCTGACACAGGTGAGTAACAACAGTACTTCACCTGACACAGGTGAGTAACAACAGTACTTCACCTGACACAGTAACAACAGTACTTCACCTGACACAGGTGAGTAACAACAGTACTTCACCTGACACAGGTGAGTAACAACAGTACTTCACCTGACACAGGTGAGTAACAACAGTACTTCACCTGACACAGGTGAGTAACAACAGTACTTCACCTGACACAGGTGAGTAACAACAGTACTTCACCTGACACAGGTGAGTAACAACAGTACTTCACCTGACACAGGTGAGTAACAACAGTACTTCACCTGACACAGGTGAGTAACAACAGTACTTCACCTGACACAGGTGAGTAACAACAGTACTTCACCTGACACAGGTGAGTAACAACAGTACTTCACCTGACACAGGTGAGTAACAACAGTACTTCACCTGACACAGGTGAGTAACAACAGTACTTCACCTGACACAGGTGAGTAACAGGTGAGTAACAATACTTCACCTGACACAGGTGAGTAACAACAGTACTTCACCTGACACAGGTGAGTAACAACAGTACCACTCACTTGACACAGGTCACCTGACACAGGTGAGTAACTACAGTACTTCACCTGACACAGGTGAGTAACAACAGTACTTCACCTGACACAGGTGAGTAACAACAGTACTTCACCTGACACAGGTGAGTAACAACAGTACTTCACCTGACACAGGTGAGTAACAACAGTACTTCACCTGACACAGGTGAGTAACAACAGTACTTCACCTGACACAGGTGAGTAACAACAGTACTTCACCTGACACAGGTGAGTAACGACAGTACTTCATCTGACACAGGTGACACAGTAACAACAGCACTTCACCTGACACAGGTGAGTAACAACAGTACTTCACCTGACACAGGTGAGTAACAACAGTACTTCACCTGACACAGGTGAGTAACAACAGTACTTCACCTGACACAGGTGAGTAACAACAGTACTTCACCTGACACAGGTGAGTAACAACAGTACTTCACCTGACACAGTAACAACAGTACTTCACCTGACACAGGTGAGTAACAACAGTACTTCACCTGACACCGGTGACACAGTAACAACAGTACTTCACCTGACACAGGTGAGTAACAACAGTACTTCACCTGACACAGGTGAGTAACAACAGTACTTCACCTGACACAGGTGAGTAACAACAGTACTTCACCTGACACAGGTGAGTAACAACAGTACTTCACCTGACACAGGTGAGTAACAACAGTACTTCACCTGACACAGGTGAGTAACAACAGTACTTCACCTGACACAGGTGAGTAACAACAGTACTTCACCTGACACAGGTGAGTAACAACAGTACTTCACCTGACACAGGTGAGTAACAACAGTACTTCACCTGACACAGGTGAGTAACAACAGTACTTCACCTGACACAGGTGAGTAACAACAGTACTTCACCTGACACAGGTGAGTAACAACAGTACTTCACCTGACACAGGTGAGTAACAGCAGTCCTCCACCTGACACAGTACTTCACCTGACACAGGTGAGTAACAACAGTACTTCACCTGACACAGGTGAGTAACAACAGTACTTCACCTGACACAGGTGAGTAACAACAGTACTTCACCTGACACAGGTGACTAACAACAGTACTTCACCTGACACAGGTGAGTAACAACAGTACTTCACCTGACACAGGTGAGTAACAACAGTACTTCACCTGACACAGGTGAGTAACAACAGTACTTCACCTGACACAGGTGAGTAACAACAGTACTTCACCTGACACAGGTGAGTAACAACAGTACTTCACCTGACACAGTACTTCACCTGACCCCGGTGAGTAACAACAGTACTTCACCTGACACAGGTGTGTAACAACAGTACTTCACCTGACACAGGTGAGTAAAAACAGTACTTCACCTGACACAGGTGAGTAACAACAGTACTTCACCTGACACAGGTACTTCACCTGACACAGTAACAACAGTACTTCACCTGACACAGGTGAGTAACAACAGTACTTCACATGACACAGGTGAGTAACAACAGTACTTCACCTGACACAGGTACTTCACCTGAGTAACAACAGTACTTCACCTGACACAGGTGAGTAACAAGAGTACTTCACCTGACACAGGTGAGTAACAACAGTACTTCACCTGACACAGGTGAGTAACAACAGTACTTCACCTGACACAGGTGAGTAACAACAGTACTTCACCTGACACAGGTGAGTAACAACAGTACTTCACCTGACACAGGTGAGTAACAACAGTACTTCACCTGACACAGGTGAGTAACAACAGTACTTCACCTGACACAGGTGAGTAACAACAGTACTTCACCTGACACAGGTGAGTAACAACAGTACTTCACCTGACACAGGTGAGTAACAACAGTACTTCACCTGACACAGGTGAGTAACAACAGTACTTCACCTGACACAGGTGAGTAACAACAGTACTTCACCTGACACAGGTGAGTAACAACAGTACTTCACCTGACACAGGTGAGTAACAACAGTACTTCACCTGACACAGGTGAGTAACAACAGTACTTCACCTGACACAGGTGAGTAACAACAGTACTTCACCTGACACAGGTGAGTAACAACAGTACTTCACCTGACACAGGTGAGTAACAACAGTACTTCACCTGACACAGGTGAGTAACAACAGTACTTCACCTGACACAGGTGAGTAACAACAGTACTTCACCTGACACAGGTGAGTAACAACAGTACTTCACCTGACACAGGTGAGTAACAACAGTACTTCACCTGACACAGGTGAGTAACAACAGTACTTCACCTGACACAGGTGAGTAACAACAGTACTTCACCTGACACAGTAACAACAGTACTTCACCTGACACAGGTGAGTAACAACAGTACTTCACCTGACACAGGTGAGTAACAACAGTACTTCACCTGACACAGGTGAGTAACGACAGTACTTCACCTGACACAGTAACAACAGTACTTCACCTGACACAGGTGAGTAACAACAGTACTTCACCTGACACAGGTGAGTAACAACAGTACTTCACCTGACACAGGTGAGTAACAACAGTACTTCACCTGACACAGGTGAGTAACAACAGTACTTCACCTGACACAGGTGAGTAACAACAGTACTTCACCTGACACAGGTGAGTAACAACAGTACTTCACCTGACACAGGTGAGTAACAACAGTACTTCACCTGACACAGGTGACACAGGTGAGTAACAACAGTACTTCACCTGACACAGGTGAGTAACAACAGTACTTCACCTGACACAGGTGAGTAACAACAGTACTTCACCTGACACAGGTGAGTAACAACAGTACTTCACCTGACACAGGTGAGTAACAACAGTACTTCACCTGACACAGGTACTTCACCTGACACAGTAACAACAGTACTTCACCTGACACAGGTACTTCACCTGACACAGGTGAGTAACAACAGTAACAACAGTACTTCACCTGACACAGGTGAGTAACAACAGTACTTCACATGACACAGGTGAGTAACAACAGTACTTCACCTGACACAGGTGAGTAACAACAGTACTTCACCTGACACAGGTGAGTAACAACAGTACTTCACCTGACACAGGTGAGTAACAACAGTACTTCACCTGACACAGGTGAGTAACAACAGTACTTCACCTGACACAGGTGAGTAACAACAGTACTTCACCTGACACAGGTGAGTAACACCAGTGAGTAACAACAGTACTTCACCTGACACAGGTGAGTAACAACAGTACTTCACCTGACACAGGTGAGTAACAACAGTACTTCACCTGACACAGGTGAGTAACAACAGTACTTCACCTGACACAGGTGAGTAACAACAGTACTTCACCTGACACAGGTGAGTAACGACAGTACTTCACCTGACACAGGTGAGTAACGACAGTACTTCACCTGACACAGGTGAGTAACAACAGTACTTCACCTGACACAGGTGAGTAACAACAGTACTTCACCTGACACAGGTGAGTAACAACAGTACTTCACCTGACACAGGTGAGTAACAACAGTACTTCACCTGACACAGGTGAGTAACAACAGTACTTCACCTGACACAGGTGAGTAACAACAGTACTTCACCTGACACAGGTGAGTAACAACAGTACTTCACCTGACACACAGGTGAGTAACAACAGTACTTCACCTGACACAGGTGAGTAACAACAGTACTTCACCTGACACAGGTGAGTAACAACAGTACTTCACCTGACACAGGTGAGTAACAACAGTACTTCACCTGACACAGGTGAGTAACAACAGTACTTCACCTGACACAGGTGAGTAACAACTTCACCTGACACAGGTAGTAACAACAGTTTCACCTGACACAGGTGAGTAACAAGTACTTCACCTGTACTTCACCTGACACAGTAACAACAGTACTTCACAACAGTACTTCACACAGGTGATTAACAACAGTACTTCACCTGACACAGGTGAGTAACAACAGTGACACAGTAACACAGACACAGGTAGTAACAACAGTACTTCACCTGACACAGGTGAGTAACAACAGTACTTCACCTGACACAGGTGAGTAACAACAGTACTTCACCTGACACAGGTGAGTAACAACAGTACTTCACCTGACACAGGTGAGTAACAACAGTACTTCACCTGACACAGGTGAGTAACTACAGTACTTCACCTGACACAGGTACTTCACCTGAGTAACAACAGTCCATCACCTGACACAGGTGAGTAACAACAGTACTTCACCTGACACAGGTGAGTAACAACAGTACTTCACCTGACACAGGTGAGTAACAACAGTACTTCACCTGACACAGGTGAGTAACAACAGTACTTCACCTGACACAGGTGAGTAACAAAAGTGCTTCACCTGACACAGGAGAGTAACAACAGTACTTCACCTGAAACAGGTGAGTAACAACAGTACTTTCACCTGACACAACAGTACTTCACCTGACATAAGTGAGTAACAACAGTACTTCACGTGACACAGGTGAGTAACAACAGTACTTCACCTGACACAGGTGAGTAACAACAGTACTTCACCTGACACAGGTGAGTAACAACAGTACTTCACCTGACACAGGTGAGTAACAACAGTACTTCACCTGACACAGGTGAGTAACAACAGTACTTCACCTGACACAGGTGAGTAACAACAGTACTTCACCTGACACAGGTGAGTAACAACAGTACTTCACCTGACACAGGTGAGTAACAACAGTACTTCACCTGACACAGGTGAGTAACAACAGTACTTCACCTGACACAGGTGAGTAACAACAGTACTTCACCTGACACAGGTGAGTAACAACAGTACTTCACCTGACACAGGTGAGTAACAACAGTACTTCACCTGACACAGGTGAGTAACAACAGTACTTCACCTGACACAGGTGACTTCACCTGTAACAACAGTACTTCACCTGACAGAGGTGAGTAACAACAGTACTTCACCTGACACAGGTGAGTAACAACAGTACTTCACCTGACACAGGTGAGTAACAACAGTACTTCACCTGACACAGGTGAGTAACAACAGTACTTCACCTGACACAGGTGAGTAACAACAGTACTTCACCTGACACAGGTGAGTAACAACAGTACTTCACCTGACACAGGTGAGTAACAACAGTACTTCACCTGACACAGGTGAGTAACAACAGTACTTCACCTGACTTCACCTGACACAGGTGAGTAACAACAGTACTTCACCTGACACAGGTGAGTAACAACAGTACTTCACCTGACACAGGTGAGTAACAACAGTACTTCACCTGACACAGGTGAGTAACAACAGTACTTCACCTGACACAGGTGAGTAACAAGAGTACTTCACCTGACACAGGTGAGTAAAAAGAGTACTTCACCTGACACAGGTGAGTAACAACAGAACTTCACCTGGCACAGGTGAGTAACAAGAGTACTTCACCTGACACAGGTGAGTAACAAGAGTACTTCACCTGACACAGGTGAGTAACAACAGTACTTCACCTGACACAGGTGAGTAACAACAGTACTTCACCTGACACAGGTGAGTAACAACAGTACTTCACCTGACACAGGTGAGTAACAACAGTACTTCACCTGACACAGGTGAGTAACAACAGTACTTCACCTGACACAGGTGAAAGTTACGTTTGTGATGCTGAGTCATCAGTTTTGCTTGATTGTCTCTAGTGTTTGATAAATTTGGTAGCCCATTGAAAAACATAAAAAATGTGAAGAATATATTGATCAGGCGGGACTAACTTACAAATATATTGATCAGGCGGGACTAACTTACAAATATATTGATCAGTTGGGACTAACTTACAAATATATTGATCAGGCGGGACTAACTTACAAATATATTGATCAGTTGGGACTAACTTACAAATATATTGATCAGTTGGGACTAACTTACAAATATATTGATCAGGCGGGACTAACTTACAAATATATTGATCAGGCGGGACTAACTTACAAATATATTGATCAGGATCAGGCGGGACTAACTTACAAAATATTGATCAGTTGGGACTAACTTACAAATATATTGATCAGTTGGGACTAACTTACAAATATATTGATCAGGCGGGACTAACTTACAAATATATTGATCAGTCTGGACTAACTTACAAATATATTGATCAGGCGGGACTAACTTACAAATATATTGATCAGGCAGGACTAACTTACAAATATATTGATCAGGCGGGACTAACTTACAAATATATTGATCAGTTTACAAATATATTGGGACTAACTTACAAATATATTGATCAGGCGGGACTAACTTACAAATATATTGATCAGTTGGGACTAACTTACAAATATATTGATCAGGCGGGACTAACTTACAAATATATTGATCAGGCGGGACTAACTTACAAATATATTGATCAGTTGGGACTAACTTACAAATATATTGATCAGTTGGGACTAACTTACAAATATATTGATCAGTTGGGACTAACTTACAAATATATTGATCAGGCGGGACTAACTTACAAATATATTGATCAGGCGGGACTAACTTACAAATATATTGATCAGGCGGGACTAACTTACAAATATATTGATCAGTTGGGACTAACTTACAAATATATTGATCAGGCGGGACTAACTTACAAATATATTGATCAGTTGGGACTAACTTACAAATATATTGATCAGGCGGGACTAACTTACAAATATATTGATCAGTCTGGACTAACTTACAAATATATTAATCAGGCGGGACTAACGTACAAATATATTGATCAGGCGGGACTAACTTACAAATATATTGATCAGGCGGGACTAACTTACAAATATATTGATCAGGCGGGACTAACTTACAAATATATTGATCAGGCGGGACTAACTTACAAATATATTGGGGGACTAACTTACAAATATATTGATCAGGCGGGACTAACTTACAAATATATTGATCAGGCGGGACTAACTTACAAATATATTGATCAGGCGGGACTAACTTACAAATATATTGATCAGGCGGGACTAACTTACAAATATATTGATCAGGCGGGACTAACTTACAAATATATTGATCAGGCGGGACTAACTTACAAATATATTGATCAGTTGGGACTAACTTACAAATATATTGATCAGGCGGGACTAACTTACAAATATATTGATCAGGCGGGACTAACTTACAAATATATTGATCAGTTGGGACTAACTTACAAATATATTGATCAGGCGGGACTAACTTACAAATATATTAATCAGGCGGGACTAACTTACAAATATATTGATCAGGCGGGACTAACTTACAAATATATTGATCAGGCGGGACTAACTTACAAATATATTGATCAGGCGGGACTAACTTACAAATATATTGATCAGGCGGGACTAACTTACAAATATATTGATCAGGCGGGACTAACTTACAAATATATTGATCAGGCGGGACTAACTTACAAATATATTGATCAGGCGGGACTAACTTACAAATATATTAATCAGGCGGGACTAACTTACAAATATATTGATCAGGCGGGACTAACTTACAAATATATTAATCAGGCGGGACTAACTTACAAATATATTGATCAGGCGGGACTAACTTACAAATATATTGGCGGGACTCAGGCGGGACTAACTTACAAATATATTAATCAGGCGGGACTAACTTACAAATATATTGATCAGGCGGGACTAATTTACAAATATATTGATCAGGCGGGACTAACTTAAAAATCGGGTTGAAGTTATATTTAGATGATGCAAAAGTCAAATCACATAATACATACCAACACTTTATATAACAAGAGATTAAGATAGTAAGATATTTCAGATAACACTGATCTATATGAAAATGTTCTGTTACTCTCATCACATTATTATCTTGGCCTACTGTTGTTCTGTGATGGGTCGTACATCACTGAAATTACCACCTTGGAACCTCCACACTGAATTGTTCATTTTATGTAGTCTCTTGCTTCTCTGTATGTGTGTGTGTGTGTGTGTGTGTGTGTGTGTGTGTGTGTGTGTGTGTGTGTGTGTGTGTGTGTGTGTGTGTGTGTGTGTACTCACCTATTTGTGTGTGTGTGTGTGTGTGTGTGTGTGTGTGTGTGTGTGTGTGTGTGTGTGTGTGTGTGTGTGTGTGTGTGTGTGTGTGTGTGTGTGTGTGTGTGTGTGTGTGTGTGTGTACTTACCTATTTGTACTCAACTATTTGTGGTTGCAGGGGTCGAGTCTTAGCTCCTGGCCCCGCCTCTTCACCGGTTGCTACTGGGCCCTCTCTCTCTCCACTCCATGAGCTTTATCAAACCTCGTCTTAAAACTATGTATGGTTCCTGCCTCCACTACATCACTTTCTAAGCTATTCCACTGCCTGACAACTCTATGACTGAAGAAATACTTCCTAATATATCTCCAACTCATCTGTATCTTCAACTTCCCATTGTGACCTCTTGTTTCTGTGTCCCCTCCCTGGAACATCCTATCTTTGTCCATCTTGTCTATTCCGTGCAATATTTTATATGTCGTTATCATGTCTCCCCTGACCCTCCTGTCCTCTAGTGTCGTCAGGCCGATTTCCCTTAACCTTTCTTCATAAGACATTCCCCTTAGCTCTGGAACTAACCTTGTCGCAAACCTTTGTACTTTCTCTAGTTTCTTGATATGGTTTATCAAGTGCGGGTTCCAAACAGGTGCTGCATACTCCAGTATGGGCCTGACATACACGGTGTACAGTGTCTTGAACGATTCCTTATTAAGGTATCGGAACGCTGTTCTCAGGTTTGCCAGGCTCCCATATGCTGCAGCAGTTGCCTGGTTGATGTGTGCTTCTGGAGACATGCTCGGTGTCATACTCGCTCTAAGATCTTTCTCCTTGAGCTAGGTTTGCAGTCTTTGGCCACCTAGCCTATACTCTGTCTGCGGTCTTCTGTGCCCTTCCCCTATCTTAATGACTTTGCATTTAGCGGGATTAAATTCGAGAAGCCAGTTGCTGGACCAGGTGTCCAGTCTGTCCAGGTCTCTTTGAAGTCCTGCCCAGTCCTCATCTGATTTAATTCTCCTCATTAACTTCACATCGTCTGCGAACAGGGACACTTCTGAGTCTAACTCTTCCATCATGTCGTTCACATATACGAAAAATAGCACTGGTCCTAGGACCGACCCCTGTGGGACCCCGGTCGTCACAGGTGCCCACTGTGATACATCATTACGTACCATGACTCGTTGTTGCCTCCCTGTCAGGTATTCTATGATCCATTGCAGTGCCCTTCCTGTTATATGAGCCTGATCCTCTAGCTTTTGCACTAATCTCTTGTGAGGAACTGTATAAAAGGTTTTCTTGCAGGTCAAGAAGATGCAATTAACCCACCCCTCTCTCTCATGTCTTCTCTTACTTTATCATAAAACTCCAGAAGGTTTGTGACACAGGATTTTCCTTCCATGAATCCATGCTGTTTGGCGTTTATATTCTTGTTCTGTTCCAGGTGCTCCACCAGTCTCCTCCTGACAATCTTCTCCATAACTTTGCATACTATGCATGTCAGTGACACAGGTCTATAGTTTAGTGCCTCTTTTCTGTCTCCTTTTTGGAAAAGGGGAACTACATTTGCCGTCTTCCATACCTCAGGCAATTGCCCAGTTTCCAGGGACGTGTTGAAGATTGTGGTAAGTGGCACACACAACGTATCCGCTCCCTCTCTAAGGACCCACGAGGAGATATCCGGTCCCATTGTCTATGAGGTATCGATGTCCCTTAGCAGTTTCTTCACCTTCTCCTCGTCTGTATGTATGTCATCCAACACTTGTTGGTATATTCCTTGCTGGTGTCCCCATCTGGTCTGTCCCCCGAGAGGCCTTGCTGTCTCCACTGTAAATACTTCCTTAAATCTCATGTTGAGCTCCTCACATACCTCTTGATCGTTTCTTGTGAGTTCTCCACCTTCTTTCCTCAGCCTTATCACCTGGTCTTTGACTGTTGTCTTCATCCTAATGTGGCTATTCAGCAGTCTCGGGTCAGACTTGACTTTCGATGCTATGTCGTTTTCATACTGTCGCTGGGCCTCCCTCCTTATCTCTGCGTACTCGTTTCTGGCTCTTCTACTAATCTCCTTATTTTCATGGGTCCTTTGCCTCCTGTACCTTTTGCATTCTCTGGTGCACTTAGTTTTTGCCTCCCTACACCTTCGGGTAAACCAAGGACTCGCTTTGGTCTTCCTATTATTTCTGTTTCCCTTGGGAACAAACCTTTCCGCTGCCTCCTTGCACTTTTTTGCTACATATTCTATCATCTCGTTTACTGATTTTGCTACCAGTTCTCTGTCCCACTGAACCTCCTGCAGGAAGTTCCTCATACCTGTGTAGTCCCCCCTTTTGTAGTTTGGCTTTTCCCATTCAATTCCTGTTACCTTCTCCACTTGTAACTCTACTATATAATCAAAACTCAGAACCACGTGATCGCTAGCTCCAATGGGCCTCTCATAAGTGATGTTCTAAATGTCTGAACTGCTCAGGGTGAACACAACATCCAGTCTTGCTGGATCATCCTCCCCTCTCTCTCTAGTAGTGTCCCTGACATGTTGATGCATGAGGTTTTCAAGTACCACATCCATCATCTTTGCTCTCCATGTTTTGGGACCCCCATGTGGCTCCAGGTTTTCCCAGTCGATCTCCCTGTGGTTGAAATCGCCCATTACCAGTAAGTTTGCTCTGCTCGAGTGAGCTTTTCTTGCCACCTCAGTCAGTGTGTCCACCATCGCCCTGTTGTTTTCTTTGTACTCCTCTCTTGGCCTCCTGCAGTTCTGTGGTGGGTTATACATCACTCCAATGACTACTTTATGTTCTCCAGACTGAATTGTACCTTCTATGTAGTCTCTTTTTCCAATCACGTCCATGCCTTCCATTTTCTCAAATCCCCATCGGTTTTTTACGAGCAGTGCAACTCCTCCTCCCCCTCTACTCCTTCTATCTTTTCTCAGGATTTGATATCCCAAAGGGAAGATTGCATCTGTTATTGTCTCAGCGAGTTTTGTTTCTTTGACTGCTATGATGTGTGGGGATTTCACACTGATTCTTTCGTGCCACTCCTCACGTTTATTCATTATTCCGTCCGCGTTTGTGTACCAAACTTTCAGCTTCTTTTCTATCACTGTGGTCCTGCAAGAATATTGGGAATAGGGGAGCGGGAGCCTTGGTGGGGGCCTATGGGGGGCTGTGGTGTAGGTGGGGTTTGTGATGACGGGGGTTGGGTCAGAATGCCCATAAGGAAGAGCTGTTGGGGTGAGGTTTGTGATGTGGGTGTTCCTGGAAGAGGGAGCAGTGAGTGGGTTGTGGTTTGGGTTGCTCAGTTGCGTTGGGATTGTCGCGGTTGGAGTCTTTCGGTGGGAGATTCTGCAGGGTGTGTTTGCCCTTCCTCCTGTGTCTGGGTCCTGCTCATCTTCATCATTGCCCCTAGTTCCTCCTTACGTCTGTGTGTGTGTGTGTGTGTGTGTGTGTGTGTGTGTGTGTGTGTGTGTGTGTGTGTGTGTGTGTGTGTGTGTGTGTGTGTGTGTGTGTGTGTGTGTGTGTGTGTGTGTGTGTGTGTGTGTGTGTGTGTGTGTGTGTGTGTGTGTGTGTGTGTGTGTGTGTGTGTGTGTGTTTGTGTGTGTATGTGTGTGTGTGTCTGCGCTCACCTAGTTGAGGTTGCAGGGGTCGAGTCCAAGCTCCTGGCCCCGCCTCTTCACTGGTCGCTACTAGGTCACTCTCCCTGAACCGTGAGCTTTATCATATCTCTGCTTAAAGCTATGCATGGATCCTGCCTCCACTACATCGCTTCCCAAACTATTCCACTTCCTGACTACTCTGTGGCTGAAGAAATACTTCCTAACATCCCTGTGATTCATCTGTTTCTTCAACTTCCAACTGCGTCCCCTTGTTGCTGTGTCCCATCTCTGGAACATCCTGTCTTTGTCCACCTTGTCAATTAGTGTGTGTGTATGTGTGTGTGTGTGTGTGTGTGTGTGTGTGTGTGTACTCACCTATTTGTGGTTGCAAGGGTCGAGTCATAGCTCCTGGCCCCGCCTCTTCGCTGATTGCTACTAGGTCCTCTCTCTCCCTGCCCCATGAGCTTTATCATACCTCGAATTAAAACTATGTATGGTTCCCGCCTCCACTACGTCACTTTCTAGGCTATTCCACGGCCTGACTACTCTATAACTGAAGAAATACTTCCTAACTTCCCTTTGATTCATCTGAGTCTTCAACTCCCAATTGTGACCTCTTGTGTCTGTGTCCCTTCTCTGGAACATCCCGTCTTTGTCCACTTTGTCTATTCCACGCTGTATTTTATAAGTCGTTATCATGTCTCCCCTGACCCTCCTGTCCTCAAGTGTCGTCAGGCCGATTTCCCTCAACCTTTCATCGTAGGACAATTCCCTTAGCTCTGGAACTAGTCTTGTTGCAAACCTTTGCACTTTCTCTAATTTCTTGACGTGCTTGACTAGGTGCGGATTACAAACTGGTGCTGTATACTCCAGTATGGGCCTGACGTAAATGGTATACAGAGCCTTGAACGAATCCTTACTGAGGTATCGGAACGCTATCCGCAGGTTTGCCAGGCGCCCGTATGCTGAAACAGTTATCTGATTTATGCGCGCCTCAGGAGATATACTCGGTGTTATACTCACCCCAAGAACTTTTTCCTTGAGTATGGTTTGCAGTCTTTGGCCATCTAAACTATATTGTGTTTGCGGTCATCTTTGCCCTTCCCCAATCTTCACGACTTTGCATTTGGCAGGGTTAAACTCAAGGAGCCAGTTGCTGGACCAGGCTTGTAGCCTGTCCAGGTCTCTTCGTAGTCCCGCCTGATCCTCATCCGATTTGATTCTTCTCATTAACTTCACATCATCTGCAAACAAGGACACTTCTGAGTCTATCTCTTCCATTATGTCATTCACATATACCAAGAACATCACAGGTCCTAGGAACCCCTGTGGAACCCCGCTTGTCACAGGCGCCCACTCTGACACCTCGTCACATTCCATGACTCGTTGTTGCCTCCCTGTCAGGTATTCTCTGATCCATTGTAGTGCCTTTCCTGTTATGTGTGCCTGATCCTCTAGCTTTTACAGTAACCTCTTGTGAGGAACTGTGTCGAATGCCTTCTTGCAGTCCAAAAAAATGCAGTCGATCCACCCCTCTCTCCCTTGTCTTACTTCTGTCACCTTGTCATAAAACTCCAGTAGGTTTGTGACACAGGATTTTCCTTCCCTGAAACACCCATGGGGAGATGTTATCTGGCCCCATTGCCTTTGAGGTATCTAGCTCACTCAGAAGCCTCTTCACTTCTTCCTCGGTTGTGTGCACTGTGTCCAGCACTTGGTGGTGTGCCCCACCTCTCCGTCTTTCTGGAGTCCCTTCTGTCTCCTCTGTGAACACTTCTTTGAATCTCTTGTTGAGTTCTTCACATACTTCACGGTCATTTCTTGTTGTGTCTCCTCCTTCCTTCCTTAGCCTGATTACCTGGTCCTTGACTGTTGTTTTCCTCCTGATGTGGCTGTACAACAGTTTCGGGTCAGATTTGGCTTTCGCTGCTATGTCATTTTCATATTGTCTTTGGGCCTCCCTTCTTATCTGTGCATATTCGTTTCTGGCTCTAATACTGTTCTCCTTATTCTCCTGGGTCCTTTGCCTTCTATATTTCTTCCATTCCCTAGCACACTTGGTTTTTGCCTCCCTGCACCTTTGGGTAAACCATGGGCTCATCGTGGCTTTTTCATTAATCCTGTTACCCTTGGGTACAAACCTCTCCTCACCCTCCTTGCATTTTGTTGCTACATATTCCATCATCTCATTAACTGGCTTCCCTGCCAGTTCTCTGTCCCACTGAACCCCGTTCAGGTAGTTCCTCATTCCTGTGTAGTCCCCTTTCTTGTAGTTTGGCTTCATTCGTCCTGGCCTTCCTGCTTCTCCCTCCA
Organism: Cherax quadricarinatus; assembly: GCF_038502225.1. Classification (NCBI taxonomy): domain Eukaryota; kingdom Metazoa; phylum Arthropoda; class Malacostraca; order Decapoda; family Parastacidae; genus Cherax; species Cherax quadricarinatus. The sequence goes on along the minus strand of NC_091355.1, from coordinate 23,925,755 downwards.
CTTGTAGCTCTACTGTGTATTCGAAGCTTAAAACCACATGGTCACTGGCCCCAAGGGGTCTTTCATATGTGATGTCCTCGATATCTGCACTACTGAAGGTGAATACCAAGTCCAGCCTTGCTGGTTCATCCTCTCCTCTCTCTCTTGTAGTGTCCCTTACGTGTTGGCACATGAAGTTTTCCAGTACCACCTCCATCATCTTAGCCCTCCATGTATCTTGGCCCCCATGTGGGTCCAAGTTCTCCCAATCGATCTCCTTGTGGTTAAAGTCACCCATGATCAGGAGCTTTGCCCTGCATGCATGAGCTCTTCTGGCCACTCTAGCCAGTGTGTCAACCATCGCTCTATTGCTCTCGTCGTACTCTTGCCTTGGCCTTCTGCTGTTCTGTGGTGGGTTATACATCACTGCTATTACCACCTTGGGACCTCCAGAGTGAAGTGTTCCCACTATGTAATCACTTTCTTCTCCGCTGTCTCCTCTCTCCAGCTCATCAAAATTCCAGCGATTTTTGATCAGCAACGCCACTCCTCCACCCCCCTTGTTCCCTCTGTCTTTCCTCAGGATTTGGTATGCCGTTGGAAAGATGGCATCTGTTATCATACCTGTAAGCTTGGTTTCTGTGAGAGCTATGATGTCCGGTGATGCTTCTTTGACTCTTTCATGCCACTCCTCCCACTTATTTGTTATTCCATCAGCGTTTGTGTACCATACCTTCAGTTTCCTTTCCAACACTGTGGTTTGGGGGGCCTGTGAGGGTGGGAGACCTGGTGGCATACTGTGGGATTCTATTGCTCGGTGTTGGGTGGAGGCTGTGGGTATGGATTGTAGTGTGTGTTGGGATGGTGTGATAGGTTGTATGGTTCTGAGAGTAGTTGTGTGTGTGCTTGCCCTTGCTGTTCTGTTCTGCTCTGACTGACCTCTGCTGGTTTCCTCCTTGTCTCTTTTCCTAGCTCCTTTCGCTTTTCTGTCCTCTCCCTCAGCTGCTGTCGTTCTGATTTTGTTCTGTCTCTGTCTAGGAACACCCTCTTGTACTCTTCCGAGTATTTCAATCGTGGTTTCTCTTGGAGGATCCTGTTCCGCACTGTTTCCGTCCTGAGAATCAGCTTGATTGGTCGGTTTCTCCCCTTCGAGTACCCCCGTATTCTCTGAAAATTTACAATCTCGTCCGTCTCTTCACCTATTTCTGTGATAATTTTCTCAATCGCCTTTCTTTCTTCCTGCTGCCTTTCAGTGTGTGTCCTTTCCTCTCTCTCCTGAAGCCCATGGATAAACACTGATTTTGCCCTTTCTTCCTCCCATTGCCTCACCCTCTGTGACTCTGGATCCTGCCTGTATGTGGTCAGTTTCTCCCTTGATTTTTCCAGTGGCTCTTGATAGCCTTGTTGTGCCTCAGCATTCGACCTATCACCCTCTCCATCTGCAACCAGCTGATCTTCCGTTTCGCTCCTTTGTCCTCCTTGGCAGATTGATGTGACCTTAGCATAATTCATAATTCCTTCCTTCCTGTTCGGCCTCGCAGCTTCATATGCTGTGTCTTCTCTGGTCACTGCCCCTGTAACTCGCTTCAGCCTATTTATCTCAACTTCTAGGACCCTTATCTTGGCTACTGCAGTTTCGACTTGTGCCTCCCAATTCTTTGTCTCCTTCTCCAACCTCTTTTCCAATTTCACAGAGAGCTCTTTCTCCATTTTTTCAGAAAGCTCTCCAAATTTTCTCTCCCACTCTTGTTCCATCCTTTTCCACTGCTCCTCCATCCACTCCTCCCTACCAGAACCATTCTCATCTGATCCTTGGTTCCTTCGAGTGTGTGTGTGTGTTAGTGTGTGTGTGTGTGTGTGTGTGTGTGTGTGTGTGTGTGTGTACTCACCTATTTGTGGTTGCAAGGGTCGAGTCATAGCTCCTGGCCCCGCCTCTTCGCTGATTGCTACTAGGTCCTCTCTCTCCCTGCCCCATGAGCTTTATCATACCTCGAATTAAAACTATGTATGGTTCCCGCCTCCACTACGTCACTTTCTAGGCTATTCCACGGCCTGACTACTCTATAACTGAAGAAATACTTCCTAACTTCCCTTTGATTCATCTGAGTCTTCAACTCCCAATTGTGACCTCTTGTGTCTGTGTCCCTTCTCTGGAACATCCCGTCTTTGTCCACTTTGTCTATTCCACGCTGTATTTTATAAGTCGTTATCATGTCTCCCCTGACCCTCCTGTCCTCAAGTGTCGTCAGGCCGATTTCCCTCAACCTTTCATCGTAGGACAATTCCCTTAGCTCTGGAACTAGTCTTGTTGCAAACCTTTGCACTTTCTCTAATTTCTTGACGTGCTTGACTAGGTGCGGATTACAAACTGGTGCTGTATACTCCAGTATGGGCCTGACGTAAATGGTATACAGAGCCTTGAACGAATCCTTACTGAGGTATCGGAACGCTATCCGCAGGTTTGCCAGGCGCCCGTATGCTGAAACAGTTATCTGATTTATGCGCGCCTCAGGAGATATACTCGGTGTTATACTCACCCCAAGAACTTTTTCCTTGAGTATGGTTTGCAGTCTTTGGCCATCTAAACTATATTGTGTTTGCGGTCATCTTTGCCCTTCCCCAATCTTCACGACTTTGCATTTGGCAGGGTTAAACTCAAGGAGCCAGTTGCTGGACCAGGCTTGTAGCCTGTCCAGGTCTCTTCGTAGTCCCGCCTGATCCTCATCCGATTTGATTCTTCTCATTAACTTCACATCATCTGCAAACAAGGACACTTCTGAGTCTATCTCTTCCATTATGTCATTCACATATACCAAGAACATCACAGGTCCTAGGAACCCCTGTGGAACCCCGCTTGTCACAGGCGCCCACTCTGACACCTCGTCACATTCCATGACTCGTTGTTGCCTCCCTGTCAGGTATTCTCTGATCCATTGTAGTGCCTTTCCTGTTATGTGTGCCTGATCCTCTAGCTTTTACAGTAACCTCTTGTGAGGAACTGTGTCGAATGCCTTCTTGCAGTCCAAAAAAATGCAGTCGATCCACCCCTCTCTCCCTTGTCTTACTTCTGTCACCTTGTCATAAAACTCCAGTAGGTTTGTGACACAGGATTTTCCTTCCCTGAAACTGTGCTGGTTGTCAATTATACACTTGTTTCTTTCCAGGTGCTCCACCACTCTCCTCCTGATGATCTTCTCCATGACTTTGCCTTTTCCATTCTCTAGTACACCTAGTTTTTGCCTCCCTACACATTTGGGTGAACCAAGGACTGGTTCTGTTCTTCCCATTATTTCTGGTTCCCTTCGGAACAAACCTCTCCTCTGCCTCCTTGCATTTTGTTGCCAGATAGTCCATCATTTCTCGTACAGGTTTTCCTGTCAGTTCCCTCTCCCAATGAATGTCTTGCAAGAATTTCCTCATGCCTGAGTAGTTCCCCCTTTTTTAGTTTGGTTTTTCCCATCCTATTCCTGCTACTCTCTCCACTTGAAGCTCAACTATGTAGTCGAAACACAGAACCACATGATCACTAGCTGCCAGGGGCTTTTTATACATGATATCTTCAATGTCCGAACTACTCAAGGTGAATACAAGGTCCAGTCTTGCTGGTTCATCCTCTCCTCTCTCTCTGGTAGTGTCTATAACATGTTGATGCATGAGGTTTTCCAGTACCACATCCATCATCTTGGCTCTCCATGTTTCGTGACCCCCATGGGGCTCCAGGTTTTCCCAGTCAATCTCCTTGTGATTGAAATCACCCATAACTAGTAACTTTGCTTCCCCCATGTGTGCTCTCCTGGCCACCTCGGCTAGTGTGTCGATCATTGCTATGTTGTTCTCATCGTATTCTTCTCTTGGCCTCCTGCAGTTCTGTGGTGGGTTGTACATTACTGCAATTGTCACCTTATGTCCCTCAGACTGGATTGTTCCTTTCGCCCGTGCCATCCATTCGTTCCATTTTCTGAAAATTCCACTGGTTTTTAATGAGCAGTGCAACTCCTCCTACCCCTCTCCTCCCTCTGTCTTTCCTGAGGATTTGATATCCGGATGGAAAGATTGAATCTGTTATTATTCTGGTGAGTTTTGTTTCTGTGAGCTCTATTAAGTCTGGGGATGTCTGGGGATGTGTGTGTGTGTGTACTCACCTAATTGTACTCACCTAATTGTGGGTGCAGGGGTCGAGACTCAGCTCCTGGCCCCGCCTCTTCACTGATCGCTAGTAGGTCCTCTCCCTCTCTGCTTCTTGAGCTTTGTCATACCTCTTCTTAAAACTATGTATGGTTTCTGCCTCCACTACTTCACTTGCTAGGCTATTCCACTTCCTGACGACTCTATGACTGAAGAAATACTTCCTAACGTCCCTGTGACTCGTCTGAGCCTTCAGCTTCCAATTGTGACCCCTTGTTTCTGTGTCCCCTCTCTGAAATATCCTGTCTCTGTCCATCTTGTCTATTCCCCGCAGTATCTTGTATGTAGTTATCATGTCTCCACTGACCCTTCTGTCCTCCAGTGTCGTCAGTCTAATTTCCCTCAACCTTTCCTCGTACGACATTCCCCTGAGCTCTGGAACCAGCTTTGTTCCAAACCTTTGTACTTTCTCTAACTTCTTGACGTGCTTGACCAGGTGTGGGTTCCAGACTGGTGCTGCATACTCCAGTATGTGCGTGTGTGTGTGTGAGAGTGTGTGTGCGTTTGTGTGTGTGTGTGGATGTGAGTGTGTGTGTGTGTGTACTCACCTAATTGTACTCGCCTATTTGTGGTTGCAGGGGTCGAGACTCATCTCCTGGCCCCGCCTCTTCACTGATCGCTACTAGATCCTCTCTCTCTCTCTGTTTCCTGAGCTTTGTCATATCTCGCCTTTAAGCTATGCATGATTTATGCCTCCACTACATCACTTGCTAGACTATTCCACTTCCTGACTGAAAAAATACTTCCTAACATCCCTGAGACTCGTCTGAGTCTTCAGCCTCCAATTGTGACCCTCGTTTCTGTGCCCCATCTCTGGAACATCCTGTCTCTGTCCACCATATCTATTCCACGAAGTATTTTGTATGTCGTTGTCATGTGTCCCCTGACGCTCCTGTCGTCCAGTGTCGTCAGGCGGATTTCCCTCAACCTTTCTTCGTAGGATATTCCCCTGAGCTCTGGAACTAGCCTTGTGTCAAGCCTTTGTAGTTTCTCTAATTTCTTGTTCTTGACCAGGTGTGGGTTCCAAACTGATGCTGCATAATCCAGTATGTGCCTGACTTACACAGTGTACTGTGTCCTTAACAATTCCTTACTAAGGTATCGGAATGCTATTCTCAGGTTTGCCAGGCGCCCGTATGCTGCAGCAGTTATCTGGTTGATGCTGCCTCCGGTCACTTGCTCGATGTTATGGTCACTCCTAGATCTCTCTCCTTGAGTGAGGTTTGCAGTCTTTGTTCGCCTAGCCTATACTCTGCTGCAGTCTTCTTTGCCCTTCCCCAGTCTTAATGACTTTGTATTTGGCGGGGTCGAATTCGAGAAACAAGTTGTTGGACCACGTGTCCAGCCTGTCCAGCTCTCTTTGTAGTCCTACCTGATCCTCATCTGATCTAATTCTCCTCATTAATTTCACATCATCTGAGAACAGGGATACTTCAGAGTCTATCCCTATTGGACCTCGCTCGTCACAGGCACCCACAGTGATACCTCATCATGTACCATGACTCGTTGTTGGCTCCCTGTCAGGTATTCTCTGATCCATTGCAGTGCCCTTCCTGTTATACGCGCCTAATCCTCCAGCTTCTGCACTAATCTCTTGTGAGGAACCGTGTAGAAGGCCTTCCTGCAGGAAAATGCAATCAACCCACCCCTCTCTCTCGTGTCTTACTTCTGTTACTTTGTCATAAAACTCCAGAAAGTTTGTGATACAGGATTTGCATTCCATGAATCCGTGCTGCTTGCCGTTTATTATCTTGTTCCGTTCCAGGTGCTCCACCACTCTCCTCCTGATAATCTTCTCCATGACTTTGCATACTATACATGCCAGTGACACTGGTCTGTATTTTAGCGCCTCGTTTCTGTCTCCTTCCTTTAAAATGAGGACTATATTTGCCGTCTTCCATACCTCAGGTAGTTACATAGTTTCAAGGAATGTGTTGAAGATTGTGGTTAGTGGAACACACAGTGGCTCTTCTCCTTCTCTAAGGACCCACGGGGAGATGTCCGGTCCCATCGCCTTTGAGGTATCAAGGAAACTTAGCAGCTTCTGCACCTCCTCCTCAGTTGTCTGTTTGTCATCCAACACTTGTTGGTACATTCCCTGTTGGTGTTCCCCTCTGTACTGTCTTTCCAGAGCTCTTCCTGTCTCTTCTGTGAATACTTCCTAAAGTCTAGTGTTGAGCTCCTCACATACCTCTTGATCGTTTCTTGTGAGTTTCCCACCTTCTTTCCTCAGCCTGATCACCTGGTCTTTGACTGTTGTCTTCCTCCTAATGCGGCTATGTAGCAGTTTCGGATCTGACTTGACTTTCGATGCTATGTTGTTTTCGTTCTGTCGTTGGGCCTCCCTCCTAATCTGTGTATACTCGTGTCTGGCTCTTCGACTAATCTCTTTATTTTCCTGGGCTCTTTGCCTTCTGTACGTTTTCCATTCTCTAGTGCGCTTAGTTTTTGCCTCCCTACACCTTCGGGTAAACCAGCGGCTCGATCTGGTTTTCCCATTATTTCTGTTACAATTGGGAACAAACTTTTCCTCTGCCTCCTTGCATGTTGTTGTTTACGAATTCCATCATTTCATTTACTGACTTGCCTGCCAATTCTCTCTCTCACTGAACCTCCTGCAGGAAGTTCCTCATACCTGCGTAGTTTCCCCTTTTATAGTTTGGCTTTTCCCATTTAACTCCTGTTATCTTCTCCACTTGTAACTCTATTACGTATTCAAAGCTCAGAACAATGTGATTACTAGCTCCAAGTGGCCTCTCTTATGTGATGTTCTCAATGTACTGCTCAGGGTGATCACAAGGTTCAGCCATGCTAGTTCATCCTCCCCTCTCTTTCTGGTAGTGTTCCTGACATGTTGATGCATGAGGTTTTCAGTGCCACATCCATCATCTTGGCTCTCCATGTTTTGGGACCCCCCTTTGGCTCCAGGTTTTCCCAGTCGATCTCCCTGTGGTAGAAATTACCCAAAACCAGTAACTTTGCTCTGCTCGAGTGAGGTCTTCTTGACACCTCGACCAGTGTGTCCACCATTGCTATGTTGCTCTCTTCATATTCCTCCCTTGGCTTCCTGCAGTTCTGTGGTGGATTATACATCACTGCAATGACTACCGTATGTTTCCCAGTCCGAAGTGTACCTTCTATTTAATCCCTTCCTCCAATCTCGTCCATGCCCTCCATTTCCTAAAATCTCCATCGTTTTTTTACGAGCAGTGCAACCCCTCCTCCCCCCTCTGCTCCTATCTTTCCTCAGGATCTGATATCCGTGTGGGAAGATTGCATCTGTTATTGTCTCAGTGAGTTTCGTTTCTGTGACTTCTATGATGTCTGGGGACTTCTCATTGATTCTTTCACGCCACTCCTTGTATTTATTCGTTATTCAATCCACATTCGTGTACCGAACCTTCAACTTCCTCTCTAAAACTGTGATCCTGGGAAAAGATTGGGGTTTGGGGATTGTGAGCCCTGGTGGGGGTCTCTGGGGGGTTCCAGTAGGGGTGTTGTGCATGTGTGTGTGTGTGTGTGCACCCACATAGTTGCACTCACCTAGTTGTGGTTGTGGGAGTCGAGTCACAGCTCGTGGTCCCAACCTCATCAACTGGCTGTTACTCAGTCACTCTTCCTGCTCCATGAGCTTTATCATACCTCTTCTTAAAGCTATGTATGATTCCTGCCTCCACTACATCACTACCCAGGCTATTCCTGTTCCTGAAAACTCTGTGACTGAATAAATACTTCATTACATCCCTTTGGTTCATGTGAGTCTGGGTGTGTGTGTACTCGCCTAATTGTTCTCACCTAATTGTGGTTGCAGGGGTCGAGACTCAGCTCCTGGCCCTGCCTCTTCACTGATCGCTACTGGGTCCTCTCTCTCTCTGCTTCCTGACCTTTGTCATACCTCTTCTTAAAACTATGTATGGTTCCTGCCTCCACTACTTCACTTGCTAGGCTATTCCACTTGCTGACAACTCTATGACTGAAGAAATACTTCCTAACGTCCCTGTGACTCGTCTGAGTCTTCAGCTTCCAGTTGTGACCCCTTGTCCCTGTGTCCCCTCTCTGGAACATCCTATTTCTGTCCACCTTGTCTATTCCCTGCAGTATCTTGTATGTCGTTATCATGTCTCCCCTGACCCTTCTGTCCTCCAGTGTCGTCAGTCCGATTTCCCTTAACCTTTCCTCGTACGACATTCCCTTGAGCTCTGGGACTAGTCTTGTTGCAAACCTTTGTACTTTCTCTAACTTCTTGACGTACTTGACCAGGTGTGGGTTCCAGACTGGTGCTGCATACTCCAGTATGGGCCTAACATACACAGTGTACAGTGTCTTGAACGATTTCTTATTAAGGTATCGGAACGCTATTCTCAGGTTTGCCAGGCGCCCATATGCTGCAGCGGTTATTTGGTTGATGTGTGCCTCCGGTGATGTGCTCGGTGTTATGGTCACCCCTAGGTCTTTCTCCCTGGGTGAGGTCTGTAGTCTTTGTCCACCTAGCCTATACTCCGTCTGCGGTCTTCTTTGCCCCTCCCCAATCTTCATGACTTTGCATTTGGCTGGATTGAATTCGAGAAGCCAGTTACTGGACCACATGTCCAGCCTGTCCAGGTCTCTTTGCAGTCCTGCCTCATCCTCGTCCGATTTAATTCTTCTCATCAACTTCACGTCATCTGCGAACAGGGACACTTCAGAGTCTATTCCTTCCATCATGTCGTTCACATATATCAAAAATAGCACTGGTCCTAGAACTGACCCCTGTGGGACCCCGCTCGTAACAGGCGCCCACTGTGATACCTCTTCACGTACCATGACTCGTTGCTGCCTCCCTGTCAGGTATTCCCTTATCCATTGCAGTGCCCTCCCTTTTACATGCGCCTAATCCTCCAGCTTCTGCACTAATCTCTTGTGGGGAACTGTGTCAAAGGCCTTCCTGCAGTCTAGGAAAACGCAATCTACCCACCCCTCCCTCTCGTGTCTTACTTCTGTTACCTTGTCATAAAACTCCAGGAGGTTTGTGATACAAGATTTGCCTTCCATGAACCCATACTGGTTTTCATTTATAATCTTGTTCCTTTCCAGGTGTTCGACCACTCTCCTCCTGATAATCTTCTCCATGACTTTGCACACAATACATGTCAAAGAGACAGGTCTGTAGTTTAGTGCCTCGTTTCTGTTTCCTTTCTTAAATATGGGGACTACATTAGCTGTCTTCCATTTCTCAGGTAGTTGCCCAGTTTCAAGGGATGTTTTGAAGATTGTGGTTAGAGGCACGCACAACATCTCTGCTCCTTCTCTAAGGACCCATGGGGAGATGTTGTCCGGTCCCATCGCCTTTGAGGTGTCAAGGTCACTTAAGAGCTTCTTCACCTCCTCCTCAGTTGTTCGTATGTCATCCAACACTTGTTGGTATATTCGCTCTTGATGTTCCCTTCTGTGCTGTCTTCCCACAGCCCTTCCTGTCTCTACTGTAAAAACTTCCTTAAATCTCCTGTTCAGCTCCTCACATACCTCCTGATCATTTCTTGTGAGTTCTCCACCTTCTGTCCTTAATCTGATCACCTGGTCTTTGACTGTTGTCTTCCTCCTGATGTGGCTATACAACAGTTTCAGGTCAGTCTTGATTCTCGATGCTATGTCATTTTCATACTTTCGCTGGGCCTCCCTCCTTACCTGTGCGTACTCATTCCTGGCTCTGCGACTGATCTCCCTATATTCGTGTGTTCTCTGCCTTCTGTACTTTTTCCATTCTCTATTGCACTTTGTTTTTGCCTCCTCACACCGTCGGGTAAACCAGGGGCTCGTTCTGGTCTTCCCGTTGTTACTGTTGCCCTTGGGAATAAACCTTTCCACTGCCTCCTTGCATTTTGTTGTTACATATTCCATCATTTCATTTACTGGCTTTCCTGGCAGTTCTCTGTCCCACTTGACCTCCCACAGGAAGTTCTTCAACCCTATGTAGTTCCCTCTTTTATAGTCAGGCTTTTCCCATTCAACTCCTGTTTTTCTCTCCACTTGCAGCTCTACTATGTATTCAAAGCGTGTGTGTGTGTGTGTATTTCAACCCAGGGACAACAAGGCCTGTTATCCTGGGTGTAAAGGGGAGCAACGAGCAGAACAAACACAGCTGCTCAACAGTGCTCAACCAGCTCTAGTGTGAAAATGACAAGGGTAGAGAGGTGGATGGTGACCACAACATATCTACGATTGCCAGATCCTCCTTCTCATTAGCTGAACCTGTGTACTGATCGAACGATGGGGCCCCATCGTTCGACCCTTAGTACTAGTTTGCTGGTTGGGGCGATAGCCTTTCAATGAGAGTGTGTAAATGCGCTGAATAAAGCTTACATACTCTTTGTATGCCACAGTGTGTATGTTTGTGTGTGTGTGTGTATGTTTGTGTGTGTGTGTGTGTGTGTGTGTGTGTGTGTGTGTGTGTGTGTGTGTGTGTACTCACCTAGTTGTGGTTGCAGGGGTCGAGTCACAGCTCCTGGTCCAACCTTATCAACTGGCCGCTACTCAGTCACTCTTCCCGCTCCGTGAGCTTTATCATACCTCTTCTTAAAGCTATGTATGGATCCTGCCTCCACTGCTTCACTACCCAGGCTATTCCACTTCCTGACAACTCTGCGACTGAAGAAATACTTCCTAACATCCCTGTGATTAATCTAAGTCTTCAACTTCCAATTTTGACCCCTAGTTGCTGTGTCTCATCTTTGGAACATCCTGTCTCTGTCCACCTTTTCTATGTCTCTCAGTGTTTTATATGTTTTATATGTCCCCTCTATCTCTCCTGTCTTCCTTTGCACTTTCTCTAGTTTCCTTACATGCTTGGCTAGGTGAGGGTTTCGAGCTGGCGCTGCATATTCCAATATGGGCCTAATGTTCACAGTGTTCAAGGTCCTCAATAAGTCCTTATTAAGATGTCAGAATGCTGTTCTGAGGTTTGTTAGGCGCCCGTATGCTGCAGCTGTTATTTAGTTGATGTGTGCCTCAGGAGATGTGCCTGGTGTTATACTCACCCCAAGAACCTTTTCCTTGAGAGAAGTTTGTAGGCTATGGCCCCTAGACTGTACTCCGTCTGTGGTCTTCTTTGCCCTTCCCCAGTCTTAATGACTTTGCACTGGGTGGGGTTGAACTCCAGGAGCCAGTTGCTATACCAGTCATGCAGTCTGTCCAGATCCCTCTGTAGTTCTGCCTGGTCATCCTTCGATTTAATTCTTCTCATCAACTTCACATGATCTGCAAACAGGGACACTTCGGAGTCTATTCCTTCCGTGCGCGTGTGTGTATACTCATCTGTTTGTGGTTGAAAAGCTTGAGTCATAGCTCCTGGCCCCGCCTCTTCACTGATTGCTACTGGGTCCTCTCTCTCCCTGCTCCATGAGATGCATCACTGCCTGACAACTCTATGACTGAAGAAATACTTCCTAACATCCCTTTGACTCATATGATTCTTCAACTTCCAATTGTGACCTCTGGTTTCTGTGTCCCATGTCTGAAACATCCTGTCTTTGTCCACCTTGTCTATTTCAGCAGCATTTTATATGTCGCTACCATGTCTTCCCAGACCCTCGTGTCCTCCAGTGTCGTCAGGCCGATTTCCCTTAACCTTTCTTCGCAGGACAATCCCCTTAGCTCTGGGACTAGTCTTGTTGCATACCTTTGCACTTTCTCTAATTTCTTGACATGCTTGACCATGTGTGGATTCCAAACTGGTGCTGCATACTCCAGTACATACTGCATGCTGCATACTGACGTAAATAGTGTACAGAGTCTTGAACGGTTAGTTACTGAGGTATCAGAACGCTTTCCTTAAGTTTGCCAGACGCCCGAATGCTGCAGCAGTTATCTGATTGATGTGCGCCTCAGGAGATGTGCTCGGTGTTATACTCACCCCAAGATCTTTTTGCTTGAGTGAGATTTGCAGTCTTTGGCCACCTAGACTATATTGTATCTGCGGTCTTCTTTGCCCTTCCCCAGTCTTCATGACTTTGCATTTGGCAGGGTTACATTCAAGGAGCCAGTTGCTGGACCAGGCTTGTAGGCTGTCCAGGTCTCTTTGTAGTTCTGCCTGATCCTCGTCCGATTTGATTCTCCTCGTTAACTTCACATTATTTGCAAACAAGGACACTTCTGAGTCTCTCCGTTCCGTTGTCATTCACATATTCCGAAAACAGCACAGGTCATAGGACTGACCCCTGTGGAACCCCGCTTATCACCGGCGCCCACTTTGACACCTCGTTATGTACCATGACTCGCTGCCTCCCTGTCAGGTATTCTCTGATCCACTGCAGTGCCTATCCTCTCATGTGTGCCTGATCCTCTTGCTTTTGCAGTTACCTCTTTTGAGGAACTGTGTCAAAGGCCTTCTTGCAGTCCATGAAAATGCAATCTATCCACCCCTCTCTCTCTCTTGTCTTACTTCTGTCACCTTGTCATAAAACTCCAGTATGTTTGTGACAGAGGATTTTCCTTCCCTAAAATTGTGCTGGTTGTCGATTATACGCTTGTTTCTTTCCAGGTGCTCAACCACTCTTCTCCATGACTTTGCATACTATACACGTTAGTGTGTGTGTGTGTGTGTGTGTGTGTGTGTGTGTGTGTGTGTGTGTGTGTGTGTGTGTGTGTGTGTGTGTGTGTTTTGATATAAATAATTATTATTAAAAGAATACAGGTGAAATAAATAATTAGTATTAACAGAATACAGAAACAAATGCCACAGTGTTACTGTTACGCTGACACACAGTGTTACTGTTACGCTGACTCTCGGTTTCTCTAAATATCTCACAATTTTGTTCAACCTTCTAATATTACATTGTGATTATCGTCGTTATTAGCTAAAGCGACGAAAATCACCTTTATTATATTAAATATTCATTTTCACCTTTTTAATTTTTCATTTTATATATATATGTATTTTGTGCTGTTGCATCATTTAACAATGATAACAACCGTTTATGACCTCACTCTGGTTACTACTCGTCTGACGCCAGCTTACGTCAGAGGTGAGTGTTACTACTCGCCTGACGCCAGCTTACGTCAGAGGTGAGTGTTACTACTCGCCTGACGCCAGCTTACGTCAGAGGTGAGTGTTACTACTCGCCTGACGCCAGCTTACGTCAGAGGTGAGTGTTACTACTCGCCTGACGCCAGCTTACGTCAGAGGTGAGTGTTACTACTCGCCTGACGCCAGCTTACGTCAGAGGTGAGTGTTACTACTCGCCTGACGCCAGCTTACGTCAGAGGTGAGTGTTACTACTCGCCTGACGCCAGCTTACGTCAGAGGTGAGTGTTACTACTCGCCTGACGCCAGCTTACGTCAGAGGTGAGTGTTACTACTCGCCTGACGCCAGCTTACGTCAGAGGTGAGTGTTACTACTCGCCTGACGCCAGCTTACGTCAGAGGTGAGTGTTACTACTCGCCTGAAGCCAGCTTACGTCAGAGGTGAGTGTTACTACTCGCCTGACGCCAGCTTACGTCAGAGGAGTGTAGTAGAGCAGACAGTAGAGCGTCACTCTCGGTATAGTGAAGGTCTCCACGGGTCACTACTGTTAACCTAAACGGTGAAGCATTTGCTCTAGAACTTTATTCACTTAAGTCACCAGAAATTGTGGAATTTTCATTGTACAGAAGTTCTCGTGTGTAGAAACTTCAAGTTTTCTAAGTCAACATCATAATAAACTTAGAAAATAGAGGATGATGTAACTTTTTGTTCAACTGAATATTAAAGGTTCATTCAGCTATGAATGAAGCTTTTCTTTATTTATAAGTGGTATATAAAGTGTGTTTATGTATAATTAAGAAAAAGGTACAACAAAATACCCCAAGTCCATAACAATATCTACTTTATTAAATGTACATTTTACAAAGTTTTTCCATACAACGTTATTACGATATTACTAGAGAATAATTCTCCATAAAAACTCCCCTAGACTAACAACGTCTATGATTTATAAAGTTTATCTTAATAGTTACTCAAAGGAATTTCTCATAACATCTTTACAGGAGGTATGTGTTGACCGTGATGCCCACTACCTGTTGACGACCGTGATGCCCACTACCTGTTGACGACCGTGATGCCCACTACCTGTTGACGACCGTGATGCCCACTACCTGTTGACGACCGTGATGCCCACTACCTGTTGACGACCGTGATGCCCACTACCTGTTGACGACCGTGATGCCCACTACCTGTTGACGACCATGATGCCCACTACCTGTTGACGACCATGATGCCCACTACCTGTTGACGACACCGTGATGCCCACTACCTGTTGACGACCGTGATGCCCACTACCTGTTGACGACCGTGATGCCCACTACCTGTTGACGACCGTGATGCCCACTACCTGTTGACGACCGTGATGCCCACTACCTGTTGACGACACCGTGATGCCCACTACCTGTTGACGACCGTGATGCCCACTACCTGTTGACGACCGTGATGCCCACTACCTGTTGACGACCGTGATGCCCACTACCTGTTGACGACCGTGATGCCCACTACCTGTTGACGACCGTGATGCCCACTACCTGTTGACGACCATGATGCCCACTACCTGTTGACGACACCGTGATGCCCACTACCTGTTGACGACCGTGATGCCCACTACCTGTTGACGACCATGATGCCCACTACCTGTTGACGACCGTGATGCCCACTACCTGTTGACGACCGTGATGCCCACTACCTGTTGACGACCATGATGCCCACTACCTGTTGACGACACCGTGATGCCCACTACCTGTTGACGACCGTGATGCCCACTACCTGTTGACGACCATGATGCCCACTACCTGTTGACGACCGTGATGCCCACTACCTGTTGACGACCGTGATGCCCACTACCTGTTGACGACCGTGATGCCCACTACCTGTTGACGACACCGTGATGCCCACTACCTGTTGACGACCGTGATGCCCACTACCTGTTGACGACCGTGATGCCCACTACCTGTTGACGACCGTGATGCCCACTACCTGTTGACGACCGTGATGCCCACTACCTGTTGACGACCGTGATGCCCACTACCTGTTGACGACCATGATGCCCACTACCTGTTGACGACACCGTGATGCCCACTACCTGTTGACGACCGTGATGCCCACTACCTGTTGACGACCATGATGCCCACTACCTGTTGACGACCGTGATGCCCACTACCTGTTGACGACCGTGATGCCCACTACCTGTTGACGACCGTGATGCCCACTACCTGTTGACGACACCGTGATGCCCACTACCTGTTGACGACCGTGATGCCCACTACCTGTTGACGACCATGATGCCCACTACCTGTTGACGACCGTGATGCCCACTACCTGTTGACGACCGTGATGCCCACTACCTGTTGACGACCGTGATGCCCACTACCTGTTGACGACCGTGATGCCCACTACCTGTTGACGACCATGATGCCCACTACCTGTTGACGACCGTGATGCCCACTACCTGTTGACGACCGTGATGCCCACTACCTGTTGACGACCATGATGCCCACTACCTGTTGACGACCATGATGCCCACTACCTGTTGACGACCGTGATGCCCACTACCTGTTGACGACCATGATGCCCACTACCTGTTGACGACCGTGATGCCCACTACATGTTGACGACCGTGATGCCCAGTACCTGTTGACGACCGTGATGCCCACTACCTGTTGACGACCGTGATGCCCTCTACCTGTTGACGACCGTGATGCCCACTACCTGTGACGACCGTGATGCCCTCTACCTGTTGACGACCGTGATGCCCACTACCTGTTGACGACCGTGATGCCCTCTACCTGTTGACGACCGTGATGCCCACTACCTGTTGACGACCGTGATGCCCACTACCTGTGACGACCGTGATGCCCACTACCTGTGACGACCGTGATGCCCACTACCTGTTGACGACCGTGATGCCCACTACCTGTGACGACCGTGATGCCCACTACCTGTTGACGACCGTGATGCCCTCTACCTGTTGACAACCATGATGCCCACTACCTGTTGACGACCATGATGCCCACTACCTGTTGACGACCATGATGTCCACTACCTGTTGACGACCGTGATGCCCACTACCTGTTGACGACCGTGATGCCCACTACCTGTTGACGACCGTGATGCCCACTACCTGTTGACGACCATGATGTCCACTACCTGTTGACGACCGTGATGCCCACTACCTGTTGACGACCATGATGTCCACTACCTGTTGACGACCATGATGCCCACTACCTGTTGACGACCATGATGCCCACTACCTGTTGACGACCGTGATGCCCACTACCTGTTGACGACCGTGATGCCCACTACCTGTTGACGACCATGATGCCCACTACCTGTTCATGTTCATGTTCGTCACTCCATTTCGTTCAAGATAAATGAAGTAATAATGAAAATAAATGAAAATTAAATTGAGTAATGAGTAATGATTGCATCAAATTTTAGAGATGAGAAACAGTAGTGGCATCTGTGTCACTCTGCCACAGCCGCTGTAACACATCCTGTGTCAGTCAGGAATGTTGCCTTCATCTGTGTCACTCTGCCACAGCCGCTGTAACACATCCTGTGTCAGTCAGGAATGTTGCCTTCATCTGTGTCACTCTGCCACAGCCGCTGTAACACATCCTGTGTCAGTCAGGAATGTTACCTTCATCTGTGTCACTCTGCCACAGCCGCTGTAACACATCCTGTGTCAGTCAGGAATGTTGCCTTCATCTGTGTCACTCTGCCACAGCCGCTGTAACACATCCTGTGTCAGTCAGGAATGTTGCCTTCATCTGTGTCACTCTGCCACAGCCGCTGTAACACATCCTGTGTCAGTCAGGAATGTTGCCTTCATCTGTGTAACTACAGCCGCTTACCACTTCGCTTATCGCTTCACTTGATCTGTGTAACACTAACATAGCAGCTATAACGCACCTCTCACTTCACTTCTCACTTCACCTCCAGCACTTCATGTCTTTCATATTTCATGTATTAATCTGAATAAATTTGCATTTAGTAAAGTTATTTTTTCCAATCCTTTTAAAGTTTGATTGTAATGTGAAGGTGTACTAGTGGAAGTATGGAGCTTCAACCTGAGTCCTGGAAGTATGGAGCTTCAACCTGAGTCCTGGAAGTATGGAGCTTCAACCTGAGTCCTGGAAGTATGGAGCTTCAACCTGAGTCCTGGAAGTATGGAGCTTCAACCTGAGAAGCTTCAACCTGAGTCCTGGAAGTATGGAGCTTCATCCTGAGTCCTGGAAGTATGGAGCTTCAACCTGAGTCCTGGAAGTATGGAGCTTCAACCTGAGTCCTGGAAGTATAGGCTTCAACCTGAGTCCTTGAAGTATGGAGCTGAGAAGTATGGAGCTTCAACCTGAGTCCTGGAAGTATGGAGCTTCAACCTGAGTCCTGGAAGTATGGAGCTTCAACCTGAGTCCTGGAAGTAAGGAGCTTCAACCTGAGACCTGGAAGTATGGAGCTTCAACCTGAGTCCTGGAAGGAAAGAGCTTCATCCTGAGTCCTGGAAGGAAGGAGCTTCATCCTGAGTCCTGGAAGTGAGGAGCTTCATTCTGAGTCCTGGAAGGAAGGAGCCTCATCCTGAGTCCTGGAAGGAAGGAGCTTCAAACTGAGTCCTGGTAAGAAGGAGCTTCAACCTGAGTCCTGCAAGGAAGGAGCCTCATCCTGAGTCCTGGAAGTAAGGAGCTTCAACCTGAGTCCTGGTAAGAAGAGTGGGAGGAAGAAAAATAGAGATGGAAAGAGGTTGAGAAAGAGTGAGAGATGATACTCTCCTAAGAGATAACATTTGATAAGCAACAGTAACCTCAGGTCTTCCAGGGCTTCATTCCAGGTCTTCTGACATGAAGTCTTGCTAGCTTCCATAACTGCTAAATATCTAATAATGTACTTAATGATGTCCTTGATCACCCTACTTATGTCTCCTGGATCAACCTATTTTATCACCTGGTGTAGGAACACCATCCTGTGTGATGGAGAATAATGAGGAAACATTGATAGCTCTTCTTCGTATTACGTAATTGTCATAGAACACAGCAGCAGCAGCAGCAGCATAGTTCATTACCCAGTATTGTAAACACAATACCCATCATATACTGGTGTGTCCTTTCATCAGTCATTGTTACACTGGCATGTCCGTCCTACGTCACTCTATAATTAATAATAATAATAATAATAATAATAATAATAATAATATCTTTATTTACTACAAGTACATGTACAAGGTATACAGACCATAGCTGACATCAAT
Source organism: Cherax quadricarinatus (assembly GCF_038502225.1). Lineage (NCBI taxonomy): Eukaryota > Metazoa > Arthropoda > Malacostraca > Decapoda > Parastacidae > Cherax > Cherax quadricarinatus. The sequence continues at coordinate 23,907,350 of NC_091355.1, read as the reverse complement.
GACATACTAAAATATAGAAAGCCCCTTATTATGCAGAGCATTTCGGACAAATTAGGTCAGTTTTGTCCCAGGATGGGACCCACACCAGTCGACTAACACCCAGGATGCGACCCACACCAGTTGACTAACTCCTAGGTACCCTTTTTTACTGATAAGGAACATAGACAACCAGTGTAAAGAAACACACCAAATGTTTCTACCCTTGCCGGAAATCGAACCCAGACCCCTCGCCATGTGAAGCGAGAGCTTTAGCCACCAGGCCACGGGCCACCGTGGCCAGGTGACCACGGATTTTTCGGCAATCAGATCTTAGGAAAGTAGCAGCTGGCATGGTGCCAGGCTGGAGATGTAATAATTCACATAATTACAAATACCAACAGAACAAGGTGTGTCTCCAAGCAGAGTTAAGAGCTAAGTCAGGCTAGTGTAGCAAGTCATCCATAAACAAATCATACAATTTTATTTTAGATGTCATAATAAGTATGACATCTAAAATAAAAAAAAGATGAAAGCAAGCAAGCAAGAGGAAATAGCAGCCAGTGTTTATCATCCTCGGGTACTGTTGATGTTGCCTGTAATAAAGCTATGTCCATACAATAAGGAAGAAGTGTGAATATCTGAGCAATAAAAGACATATCTTGGTAGTGTGCTAAGTGACTATAGTGATCAGTTATACGAAGACAAGTGAGAGAGGATTAACTGTGGCTCGACATCTGAGCTTCATCGCTGCCAGGCACCTCTGCAAGTACCCCTGTTTTGTGGGTGCTAGAGAGTTGAGTGTCTAGTAACTGACCTTCAATAAGCCTGAAGCAAAGGGTCCACTATACCCTAACTGAACTAGGAACAGAATTATTGGGAAGCAGACTAATGAAAGAAATGACTCCATAGTTCTTTAGATCTGCTCAAGACACATTCCATTAAGAAAAAGAAAGAGAAGATGTAAACTAGAAAAAGAGAGAGATGCTCCCTATACAGACGAAGGCGAGGAATCACAGAGCTGCTGAGAGTGGCCAATACATATATCTGAAAGGGAGGCACTGGTAAGTGAAATAGCAAATATCGAACTTAAGCTGAAGGAATCTTACAGGAGACAAGAATCTCAGAAAGAACTTAAAGCCATAATGGAAATTGATAAACAAACAAAATACTTCTAATCTTACGCCATATCTAGGGAAAAAACATCCAGTATTGAGCCTCTGCTTAGGCGAGACGGGGCATACACAGATGACAGCATAGAAATCAGTGAAATACTGAAGTCCCAATACGACTCCGTTCAGCGAGCCCTTACCCAGACTAAGGGTCGACAATTCAAATGAATTCTTTATGACAGAGACCCAAAATTTGGTTTTCTCAAAAATCTCTGATATTATCCCAACGCCACAAGACTTCGAAAATTCAATAAATGGCATGCCCATGCACTCTGCCTCAGGCCCGTTTTCATCAAGAACTGCAAGAAGCCCCTATAGCGTGCCTTCAGCATTCTATGGAGAGGAAGCATGGACACAGGGGTCATCCCACACACACTAAAAACAACAGACATAGCCTCACTCCACAAAGGTGGCAGTAAAGCAATTGCAAAGAACTACAGACTGATAGCACTAACATCCAATAACATAAAAATCTTTGAAAGGATTCTAAGAAGCAAGATAGCCAACCACCTAGACACCCATCAGTTACACAACCCAGGGCAACAAGGTGCTGGATGATATAGAGGATTAACAAAATGCAGATGAAGGATACGCAGATTTTGCAAATCCATAGACGAGTGTGACTATGGTGTTAAAGCACACAAAATGCGTGATAAAGGAATAACAGGAAAAGTTGGTAGATGGATCTATAACTTCCTGACAAATAGAACACAAAGAATAATAGTAATCAGAGTAAAGTCTGAGGCAGCTACGGTGAAAAACTCCGTTCCACAAGGAGCAGTACTCACTCCCATCTCATTCTTCATCCTCATATCTGATGCAGACAGAGATGTAAGTCATAGCACCATGTCTTCCTCTGCAGATGACACCCGAATTGCTATGACAGTGTCCTCTAACGAAGACACTGCAAGACATCAACCAAATCTTCAAATGGGCCTCTCAGTACAAAATGAAGTTCAATGAAGAGAAATATCAACTACTCAGATATGGAAAACTTGAGGAAATTAAAATTGTATCAGGGTATACAACAAATTCTAACCATATAATAGAGCGGAAAAGTAATGTGAAGGACCTGGGAGTGATGATATCAGAGGATCTCACATTCAAAGACCACAACAATGTATCTGCCGCATCTGCTAGGAAAATGATTGGATGGATAATGAGAACCTTCAAAACTTGGGATGCCAAGCCCATGATCACACTCTTCATATCGCTTGTGCTCTCTATGCTGGAATGCTGCTGTACACTTACTGCCCCCTTCAAGGCAGGCGAAATTACTGACCAGGAGAGTGAACAAAGACCTTTCACGTAACACATAAGTACGATAATGCAACAAAATTACTGGGAGCGGTTGAAATGTATTCTCTGGAATGCAGGCGAGAGAGATACGTGATAATATATAATTGGAAAATCCGAGAGGGATTAATTCCAAAATTGCTCTCGAAAATCACTCCCTATGAAAGCAAATGACTCGGCAGGAGATGCAACATTCCCTCAATGAAAAGCAGGGGCGCCACGAGTACACTGAGAGACAACACAATAAGTGTCCGGGACTCAATACTGTTCAACTGCCTCCCAGCATACATAAGGGGGATTACGAATAGACCCCTTGTAGCCTTCAAGAAGGCACTGGCCAGGCAAAAGCCTGGCTGTGGCTCGTACGTCAGTTTGCATGTGGCCAGCAGTAACAGCCTGGTTGATCAGACCCTGATCTACCACAGATCTGGTCTCAGACAGAGCCGGGGGCGTTGACCCCCGAAACCCTCTCCAGGTATACTCTAGGTATACAGTAATGATATTATTCTGTTTAATAACTGTGATATTGTGTAATTTTTATATAATAACAAATTGAACAATATGAACATCATAGAACATACAACCACAGCAACATAGATATTTAGCTTCATGCATATTATATATTGCATATTGCAGGTATATCATTTCTTGTAGTGTGAGAGAAACTCACACTACAACACAATGTACCTGAAAGAAACAGGACGATGGTAGCAGTCAGTATGAACCAGGATGATGGTAGCAGTCAGTATGAACCAGGATGATGGTAGCAGTCAGTATGAACCAGGATGATGGTAGCAGTCAGTATGAACCAGGATGATGGTAGCAGTCAGTATGAACCAGGATGATGGTAGCAGTCAGTATGAACCAGGATGATGGTAGCAGTCAGTATGAACCAGGATGATGGTAGCAGTCAGTGATAGCAGGCGGTATGAACCAGGATGATGGTAGCAGTCAGTATGAACCAGGATGATGGTAGCAGTCAGTATGAACCAGGATGATGGTAGCAGTCAGTATGAACCAGGATGATGGTAGCAGTCAGTATGAACCAGGATGATGGTAGCAGGCGGTATGAACCAGGATGATGGTAACAGTATGAACCAGGATGATGGTAGCAGTCAGTATGAACCAGGATGATGGTAGCAGTCAGTATGAACCAGGATGATGGTAGCAGTCAGTATGAACCAGGATGATGGTAGCAGTCAGTATGAACCAGGATGATGGTAGCAGTCAGTATGAACCAGGATGATGGTAGCAGTCAGTATGAACCAGGATGATGGTAGCAGTCAGTATGAACCAGGATGATGGTAGCAGTCAGTATGAACCAGGATGATGGTAGCAGTCAGTATGAACCAGGATTATGAACCAGGATGATGGTAGCAGTCAGTATGAACCAGGACGATGGTAGCAGTCAGTATGAACCAGGATGATGATAGAAGTCAGTATGAACCAGGATGATGGTAGCAGTCAGTATGAACCAGGATGATGGTAGCAGTCAGTATGAACCAGGATGATGGTAGCAGTCAGTATGAACCAGGATGATGGTAGCAGTCAGTATGAACCAGGATGATGGTAGCAGTCAGTATGAACCAGGATGATGGTAGCAGTCAGTATGAACCAGGATGATGGTAGCAGGCAGTATCAACCAGGATGAAGGTAACAGTATGAACCATAATGATGGTATCAGTCAGTATAAACCAGGATGATGGTAGCAGTCTGTATGAACCAGGATGATGGTAGCAGTCAGTATGAACCAGGATGATGGTAGCAGTCAGTATGAACCAGGATGATGGTAGCAGTCAGTATGAACCAGGATGATGGTAGCAGGATGATGGTAGCAGTCAGTATGAACCAGGATGATGGTAGCAGTGTATGAACCAGGATGATGAACCAGTATGAACCAGATGATGGTAGCAGTCAGTCCAGGATGATGAAACCAGGATGATGGTAGCAGTATGAACAGCCAGGATGATGGTAGCAGTCAGTATGAACCAGGATGATGGTAGCAGTCAGTATGAACCAGGATGATGGTAGCAGTCAGTATGAACCAGGATGATGGTAGCAGTCAGTATGAACCAGGATGATGGTAGCAGTCAGTATGAACCAGGATGATGGTAGCAGTCAGTATGAACCAGGATGATGGTAGCAGTCTTTGTATGAACCAGGATGATGGTAGCAGTCAGTATGAACCAGGATGATGGTAGCAGTCAGAATGAACCAGGATGATGGCAGCAGTGTTTGTATGAACCAGGATGATGGTAGCAGTCTTTATATGAACCAGGATGATGGTAGCAGTCTTTGTATGAACCAGGATGATGGTAGCAGTCTTTGTATGAACCAGGATGATGGTAGCAGTCTTTGTATGAACCAGGATGATGGTAGCAGTCTTTGTATGAACCAGGATGATGGTAGCAGTCTTTGTATGAACCAGGATGATGGTAACAGTCTTTGTATGAACCAGGATGATGGTAGCAGTCTTTGTATGAACCAGGATGATGGTAGCAGTCTTTGTATGAACCAGGATGATGGATGATGCAGTCTTTCTATGAACCAGGATGATGGTAGCAGTCTTTGTATGAACCAGGATGATGGTAACAGTCTTTGTATGAACCAGGATGATGGTAACAGTCTTTGTATGAACCAGGATGATGGTAACAGTCTTTGTATGAACCAGGATCATGGTTACAGTCTTTGTATGAACCAGGATGATGGTAACAGTCTTTGTATGAACCAGAATGATGGTAACAGTCTTTGTATGAACCAGGATGATGGTAGCAGTCTTTGTATGAACCAGGATCATGGTAACAGTCTTAGTATGAACAGATGATGGTAACAGTGATGGGATGATGGTAGCAGTCTTCGAATGAACCAGAATGATGGTAGCAGTCTTTGTATGAACCAGGATCATGGTAACAGTCTTAGTATGAACCAGGATTATGGTAACAGTCTTTGTATGAACCAGGATGATAGTAACAGTCTTTGTATGAACCAGGATGATGGTAACAGTCTTTGCATGAACCAGGATGAAGGTAGCAGTCTTTATATGAACCAGAATGAACAGTCTTTGTATGAACCAGGATGGTAAAGGTAGCAGTCTTTGTATGAACCAGGATGATGGTAACAGTCTTTGTATGAACCAGGATGATGGTATGTGATGGATGATGGTAACAGTCTTTGTACCAGGATGATGGTAACAGTCTTTGTATGAACCAGGATGATGGTAGCAGTCTTTGTATGAACCAGGATGATGGTAGCAGTCTTTGTATGAACCAGGATGATGGTAGCAGTCTTTGTATGAACCAGGATGATGGTAGCAGTCTTTGTATGAACCAGGATGATGGTAGCAGTCTTTGTATGAACCAGGATGATGGTAGCAGTCTTTGTATGAACCAGGATGATGGTAGCATTGTTTGTATGAACTAGGATGATAGTAACAGTCTTTATATGAACCAGAACCAGGATGATGGTAGCAGTCTTTGTATGAACCAGGATGATGGTAGCAGTCTTTGTATGAACCAGGATGATGGTAGCAGTCTTTGTATGAACCAGGATGATGGTAACAGTCTTTTGTATGAACCAGGATGATGGTAGCAGTCTTTGTATGAACCAGATGATGGTAGCAGTCTTTGTATGAACCAGGATGATGAGCAGTCTTTGTATGAACCAGGATGATGGTAGCAGTCTTTGTATGAACCAGGATGATGGTACCTTTGTATGAACCAGATGATCTTTGTATGGTAACAGTCTTTGTATGAACCAGGATGATGGTAGCAGTGTTTTTATGAACCAGGATGATAGTAACAGTCTTTATATGAACGAGGATGATGATAGCAATTTTTGTATGAACCTGGATGATGGTAACAGTCTTTGTATGAACCAGGATGATGGTAGCAGTCTTTGTATGAACCAGTGTTACTGTTCGAATCTTAATCTTTAGCCAGGTTAGTGCACACCGTAAGAATACACTTCACAGAATGAGAAGATTCTTCCAAACTTATAAATGTAAGACACAAATAATAGTTACTCAGTCTTTTCTAGTTTATTTTTATTTAGATATTCATAAATATCTATTAAATATCACTTCGTCAGAAACTTTCATTCACATAAGAAAATACTTAAATAGAATGTACATCAGAGTCCCCCTTCTATATGGTCACTACACTTGTTAAATAATCAGAGGAATATTACTGCTTCCTCAATAATGACATTACTTGTACACGAGTATATACATTGAGAAGGAACACTTTCACTGAGTAACTCCCTGGCATAAGGAATATATCACTTAAAGTTCTGAACTTGACACAGGTCGTCACATCGTAAACTGAGGGTAACAGTAAGTAACTCTCCGCAGACTTCACTTCAGAATAAACCTCAAGCTGGTTCAGGAGTTTCTACAACAGAATTCTCTATCGAAGTGAGAATAAGGCTGAGTACTAGAGGGGTAGCTCAGTCAATGCACACTGAGTCGGCAGAGAGAGCGAACTGAATTAACACAGTTAATCCCTACATAACATCAACTAGCCAAAAAGGAGAGGGAAGAGTAGGCTAAACTACCCTCCAAGGACATACCTTGTTTCAACTCTTAGCCAGCTGTTACCTACCTACCCAACACATTACTCAAAATACATAAATATATATATATATATATATACACATACCAGGGTATATTTCTAAATCAGATAATATTATAAACTAGTGGAATCTTTAATTTAGCTAATAATAAAGAAACCCCGAGTATAATATTAAGCGGATAATACATATATAAAATAATCTCATTATGATCTTGGTCATAACACCGCCCCCCCTTTCGACGACTAAACTTCGCCGTAAAAGAGGACTTCAAAAATAGAATATAAACCAGAATACATGTTATTCCTCTGACAAAGACCCTGATGACAAATGTTGCTTCTCCAATAAGAAAATTAAGTCTTGTGTCGCCAAACCACGTATGTGTAGACACCACGTAACCAGAGCTTCTGGTAGAAGAGGTGTTTCCCATAAAGTGACCCTTGGTAGCAGGAGAAGTCAGGGTAAGACAACAGGAGACTGCCACAGCAGAAATAAGATCTGGATACCATATGGTGGCTTACGTGACAGGTCTCCTCAGTGATTACAAGAATCAGATAACTGTAAGTAAACAAATATCATTAAGAAAATGCATTAAACAAATACATCTCTATAAAAATGTACCATAAATCCCCTGTTCTGTAAACTCAAATTTAATTACATGTCTTAAGGACGGGAGAGAGTGTCAGCAATCACGTCATCAGCTCGTCTAATATGGTTAATACTTACAGAAAAAGGTTGTATCCTGAGGGACCATCTTTGTATTCTAGCATTCTTAGCCTTCATGGTGTTTAAAAAGGTTTAGGGATTATGATCTGTTTTTACTCCCGAGATAAACCTCAAAGTGTTCCAAGGCTAAGACCAATGCTAGTGCCTCCTTTTCAACGGTTGCATAACTTAATTGATGGGGTTTCAATTTTGCAGAAAAATAACAGACTGGGTGTAAAAGATCAGAAGAGGAGGAAGGTTGAATAAGAACAGCACCGACTGCATACTCGCTGGCATTCACTTGTAAAGTAAAGGGAGCGCCGAACACCGGACTCTGTAGAACTGGAGAGGAACCAAGTAGACACTTTAGACGAGTAAAGGCTAACTCACTTATAGCCGTCCATTTAAAAGGAACTTTAGAACCTGAAAGTTCAAACAGGGGCACCGCCACTTGCGAAAAATTAGGGCAAAACCGGCGGTAGTAACCGGCCATCCCTAGGAACCTCTGTACACTTTTCTTGTCATGCGGAGCGGGAAAATCCATAATAGCAAGAATCTTCGCATTGACGGGGGCAACCGTACCTTGTCCTATATTAAATCCGAGATATTTTATCCGGGCCTGACCAAACTCACACTTGGCAAGGTTGACGGTAAAATGGTGTTCATCTAGCCTTTTCAAGAGCGCTTCTAGCAGAATCAGGAGTTGAGGCCAGTCATTGCTTAACATCACCAGATCATCTAGGTAGGCTTCAGTTCCTTCCAAGTCGTATATCAGCTGATTCATAAGCCTCTGGAAGTTAAACAGGCCTCCAGGCACTGTGAAAGAAGAAATCTCCTGCGCTTGGGACGATAACGGCACCTGATAATAACCACGCAGGAGGTCCAAACGACTGACATACTTTGCACTGGAGACGCTGTCTATTAGGTCGTCAACCATAAGAAGGGGGAATCCATCAGGCACCATTAGGGAATTTACTCTCGGATAGTCGGTACCGTCCGACTTAGGTACAAGGACACATGGTGAAGCCCAAGGGCTCTTGCTATGTTCAATCAAACCATGATTCAACAGGAAGCTTATTTCCTCCCGCAGAGCTTTATTCTTTACTGGGCTGACTCTACACAGAGCTTGTTTAACCGGAGCAGCTCCTTGCACGTCCACATCGTGGATCCCCATGGTGCACTGTCTGGAGATATCTCCAAAGAGACTTCTGTAAGTGTAAATCAAGTCTCGGATTTCACTTGCTCTTTCCTTTTCTAAGTTACCGAGAAAATCATCTAAGGTTTCCATTATTTCTGAATTCTTCAGTCTTATCTCTACTCCATGGGAACAATCTTCCTTACTTGAGTCATCTTGTGTCTTCACCGCAGCCACAGGGACAAGCCCATCGTAGTATTTCTTTATCTGATTTATGGTAAGTTCGAGTAGACTTTCTTCTTCCTGGTGTTCTTACCACATAATTTACCTTACTCAAGTCTTACATCAACTTACTCTTGTCCACTTATGTTCAGGAAGAAGTGGAATGCACTCCATTGGTTCACCCTCATACTTGGGTTGCAAGATATGGCCTGGCACTGGCTTTAAAGCTAACACCTTTTTCTCCCACATTTAATGAACACTCAACAGCAGTCTTGTCATAACGTTGTTTCATATGGTTTTGAGCTTGTCTGATGTTGTCAGCGGCCAATTGCCGAGTAAAAACCAAGTGTTCTTGCATTGCCCGTGGGAGATAAACATAAAGAAGTGTCCACTTTTCCAGACCATACGTCCTTTAGCATTACTAATGGTCCTCTGACTGCATGGCCATAAATAAGCTCAAAAGGACTATATTCTAAGCTTTCCTGTTCACTCTCTCGTAAGGCAAGGAGGAGGAAAGGAATACCTTCATCCCAGTCTGTTGAGAACTGCTCACAGTATGCCCTCATCATGATCTTAAGGGTTTGGTGAAACCTCTCTATGACACCCTGGGTTTGGGGCTTATATGCTGTTGAAACAATGGGTTTAACTCCGACCCTGGACATAGCTTCACGGAAAATCTTTGATGTGAAATTCGTCCCTCTGTCAGATTGAATCTCCTTAGGGAATCCGAACTGTGCGAAGAATCTAAATAGGACTCTCACAATAGCCTTAGCACTAATCTTGCGTAGGGGCACAGCCTCTGGATACCGAGTAGTCGTATCCATTATAGTAAGAAGATATTGGTTGCCAAGCCTAGTTTTTGGGAGAGGTCCCACACAGTCTACTACGAGCCGAGAGAAGGGTTCGCCTTCTACGGCAATAGGTAAGAGGGGAGCAGGAGGAGGTTTTTGTGCAGGCTTTCCAATGAGCTGGCAAATAGCACAGTTTCTCAAGTACTCAGTCACGGTATCCTTCATCTTGGGCCAGAAGAAATATCGGGCTAATTTTCTTAGAGTCTTTCTTATTTCCAAATGTCCGCCCATAGGGCAAGAATGTGCCACTTCCATCGTTAACTCCCGAAATCGGACAGGTAAAACCAAAAGCTGTTTTGGCTTGAGACATGAATTAACTGAAGTCGACGAAAATTTCTTCATCAGGATACCGTCAGAGTAATAAAAACATTCTTCCTTACCCGCAGCTTCCATCTCAGTAAGTGCTTGATCCCTTGCCTGTTTCAGAGACGGGCCTTCAAGCTGTTCTTTCACTAAATTTTCCCGATTAAAGTCGTTACTCCGTAATGGGGCAAAATCTACCACTTGGGATTTTGGAGGCTGATTTTTTACTTCGTGTTGATCACTGGCACTGAACAGAGCATCCAAACCCCAATCTGAGGGTTCATCAGGAGTAGGCAGTGGTTCCAAATTTTTAGCCATAGCCCTTGTTATAGCTGAAAGAGGGAATAGACGAGGACCTTCCTTACACCATTCATTGCCGTAATTCTCTCCATAGAACTTCTCTATAACATAAGGTTCTCGGTAAATTCCTCCTCTTCCTAAATCATTACCCACAAATAGGTCCACACTCTTAATGGGAAAATCAGTATCAGAAAGGCCAACAACAGGTTCACATACACCTTATGAAAGGTTACTCTTGTGATGGCGCCATCGTAAAGTACTGTTCTACACCGCACTATACAATGTTCTGCTCAACAACTTAGTATACAAGGTACTGTTCTACACTGCACTATACAATGTTCTGCTCAACAACATAGTATACAAGGTACTGTTCTACAACGTAGTATACAAGGTACTGTTCTACAACGGAGTATACAAGGTACTGTTCTACAACGTAGTATACAAGGTATACCTCAAAAACGTAGTATACAAGGTACTGTTCTACACTGCACTATACAATGTTCTGCTCAACAACGTAGTATACAAGGTACTGTTCTACAACGTAGTATACAAGGTACTGTTCTACAACGTAGTATACAAGGTACTGTTCTACAACGTAGTATACAAGGTACTGTTCTACAACGTAGTATACAAGGTATACCTCAAAAACGTAGTATACAAGGTACTGTTCTACAACGTAGTATACAAGGTACTGTTCTACAACGTAGTATACAAGGTACTGTTCTACAACGTAGTATACAAGGTACTGTTCTACAACGTAGAATACAAGGTACTGTTCTACAACGGAGTATACAAGGTATACCTCAAAAACGTAGTATACAAGGTATTGTTCTACACCGTTCTATACAAGATAATGTTCTACAACGTAATACACAAGGTACTGTTCTACAACGTAGAATACAAGAATAAATGTTCTACAACGATACACAAATAACCCGCACATATTACAACGTTTCGGTCCGACTGTTCTACAACAGTATATATACAAGGTACTGTTCTACAACGTAGTATACAAGCCAGTGGCTGGCTGGATGGCGTAACGTCTACGGTGGGGATGCCCGGGTGTTGTGCATGTGTCATTTCATCCTGTCGGTATTATATACAATTCTTGTACTACTACTACTACTACTACTACTACTACTACTACTACTACTACCACTACTACTACCTCCACCTCTTCCTGCCTATATATAGCCGTCCTGCTCCTCCTCTGTTAGTGTGACTTTGTCAATGGTCCAAGTCGGACCGAAACGTCGTCGTAAGCTTCTGTCTTTTATGTGCGGGTTATTTGTGTGTGTGTGTAGAATACAAGGTACTGTTCTACAACGTAGTATACAAGGTACTGTTCTACAACGTAGTATACAAGGTACTGTTCTACAACGTAGTATACAAGGTACTGTTCTACAACGTAGTATACAAGGTACTGTTCTACAACGTAGTATACAAGGTACTGTTCTACAACGTAGTATACAAGGTACTGTTCTTCAACATAACATACAAGGTACTGTTCTACAACGTAGTATACAAGGTACTGTTCTACAACGTAGTATACAAGGTACTGTTCTACAACGTAGTATACAAGGTACTGTTCTACAACGTAGTATACAAGGTACTGTTCTTCAACACAACATACAAGGTAGTGTTCTACAACGTAGTATACAAGGTACTGTTCTACAACGCAGTATACAAGGTACTGTTCTACAACGTAGTATACAAGGTACTGTTCTACAACGAAGTATACAAGGTACTGTTCTACAACGTAGTATACAAGGTACTGTTCTACAACGTAGTATACAAGGTACTGTTCTACAACGAAGTATACAAGGTACTGTTCTACAACGTAGTATACAAGGTACTGTTCTACAACGTAGTATACAAGGTACTGTTCTACAACGTAGTATACAAGGTACTGTTCTTCAACATAACATACAGGGTACTGTTCTACAACGTAGTATACAAGGTTCTGTTCTACAACGTAATATACAAGGTACTGTTCTACAACGTAGTATACAAGGTACTGTTCTACAACGTAGTATACAAGGTACTGTTCTACAACGTAGTATACAAGGTACTGTTCTACAGCAGAGCATACAAGGTACTGTTCTTCAACATAACATACAAGGTACTGTTCTACAACGTAGTATACAAGGTACTGTTCTACAACGTAGTATACAAGGTACTGTTCTACAATGTAGTATACAAGGTGCTGTTCTACAACGTAGTATACAAGGTACTGTTCTACAACGTAGTATACAAGGCACTGTTCTACAGTGTAGTATACAAGGTACTGTTCTACAACGTAGTATACAAGGTACTGTTCTACAACGTAGTATACAAGGTACTGTTCTACAATGTAGTATACAAGGTACTGTTCTAAAACGTAGTATACAAGGTACTGTTCTACAACGTAGTATACAAGGTACTGTTCTACAACGTAGTATACAAGGTACTGTTCTACAACGTAGTATACAAGGTACTGTTCTACAACGTAGTATACAAGGTACTGTTCTACAACGTAGTATACAAGGTACTGTTCTACAACACAGTATACAAGGTACTGTTCTACAACGTAGTATACAAGGTACTGTTCTACAATGTAGTATACAAGGTACTGTTCTACAATGTAGTATACAAGGTACTGTTCTACAACACAGTATGCAAGGTACTGTTCTACAACACAGTATACAAGGTACTGTTCTACAACATAGTATACAAGGTACTGTTCTACAACACAGTATACAAGGTACTGTTCTACAACACAGTATACAAGGTACTGTTCTACAACACAGTATACAAGGTACTGTTCTACAGCACAGTATACAAGGTACTGTTCTACAACACAGTATACAAGGTACTGTTCTACAACGTAGTATACAAGGTACTGTTCTACAACGTAGTATACAAGGTACTGTTCTACAACGTAGTATACAAGGTACTGTTCTACAACGTAGTATACAAGGTACTGTTCTACAACGCAGTATACAAGGTACTGTTCTACAACGTAGTATACAAGGTACTGTTCTACAACACAGTATACAAGGTACTGTTCTACAACGTAGTATACAAGGTACTGTTCTACAACGTAGTATACAAGGTTCTGTTCTACAACGTAGTATACAAGGTACTGTTCTACAACGTAGTATACAAGGTACTGTTCTACAACGTAGTATACAAGGTACTGTTCTACAACGTAGTATACAAGGTACTGTTCTACAACGGAGCATACAAGGTACTGTTCTTCAACATAACATACAAGGTACTGTTCTACAACGTAGTATACAAGGTACTGTTCTACAACGTAGTATACAAGGTACTGTTCTACAATGTAGTATACAAGGTACTGTTCTACAACGTAGTATACAAGGTACTGTTCTACAACGTAGTATACAAGGCACTGTTCTACAATGTAGTATACAAGGTACTGTTCTACAACGTAGTATACAAGGTACTGTTCTACAACGTAGTATACAAGGTACTGTTCTACAATGTAGTATACAAGGTACTGTTCTACAACGTAGTATACAAGGTACTGTTCTACAACGTAGTATACAAGGTACTGTTCTACAACGTAGTATACAAGGTACTGTTCTACAACACAGTATACAAGGTACTGTTCTACAACGTAGTATACAAGGTACTGTTCTACAATGTAGTATACAAGGTACTGTTCTACAATGTAGTATACAAGGTACTGTTCTACAACACAGTATGCAAGGTACTGTTCTACAACACAGTATACAAGGTACTGTTCTACAACATAGTATACAAGGTACTGTTCTACAACACAGTATACAAGGTACTGTTCTACAACACAGTATACAAGGTACTGTTCTACAACACAGTATACAAGGTACTGTTCTACAGCACAGTATACAAGGTACTGTTCTACAACACAGTATACAAGGTACTGTTCTACAACGTAGTATACAAGGTACTGTTCTACAACGTAGTATACAAGGTACTGTTCTACAACGTAGTATACAAGGTACTGTTCTACAACGTAGTATACAAGGTACTGTTCTACAACGCAGTATACAAGGTACTGTTCTACAACGTAGTATACAAGGTACTGTTCTACAACACAGTATACAAGGTACTGTTCTACAACGTAGTATACAAGGTACTGTTCTACAACGTAGTATACAAGGTACTGTTCTACAACGTAGTATACAAGGTACTGTTCTTCAACATAACATACAAGGTACTGTTCTACAACGTAGTATACAAGGTACTGTTCTTCAACATAACACACAAGGTACTGTTCTACAAAGTAGTATACAAGGTACTGTTCTTCAACATAACATACAAGGTACTGTTCTACAACATAGTACACAAGATGCTGTTCTACATTATAGTATAGTAGGTACTGTTCTACAACATAGTACACAAGATGCTGTTCTACAACGTAGTATGCAAGATACTGTTCTACAACGTAGTATACAAGGTACTGTTGTACACTGTACTATACAAGGTACTGTTCTACAACATAGTATACAAGGTACTGTTCTACATTATAGTATAGTAGGTACTGTTCTACAACATAGTACACAAGATGCTGTTCTACAACGTAGTATGCAAGATACTGTTCTAGAACGTAGTATACAAGGTACTGTTGTACACTGTACTATACAAGGTACTGTTCTAAAATTGTCCTCTTCGCTTTCGGGCTGAGTGGACGCGCTGCGCAAACAGCTCTTGCTTTCTCTGGTGCGCAACTTCCTGTTTTCACCAAGATGGCTGCCAGCTACCGCAGGAGGAGCAACACCGTGTGTGTTGACCTTGTTAAAGGGGCAATTTACCCTACGAATGCCTCTGTATTATTACCAACGATTATACGGGACACGTTTGGCATTGAAGTTGAAGACTTACACGGAATAGCACTTAATGGATCATCACGAATCTTCATAAAGTTCTGCACAGTGGAGGCATATTAAAGGACGGTGACTCAGTACCAGGAGAAGAACATCACCGTATCATCTGGTCTGGAGGTACGCCTGCAGGATGCCTCAAAATACTACACCTGGGTGAGGATCCGCAACGTTCCTTTCGAGGCAGACGATGTAGATATCAGAGAGACGTTTCAAAGATATGGTGAAGTGCATGATATAACTTTAGTTCGATGGACGGAGGGAATCTATGAAGGGTTGCCGGCTGGATCTTACACCGTCAAGATGTCTTTAAGAAGACCTATTCCATCGTATGTTGTCCTGGAGGATTTTAGGACACAGCTGTACGTGACCTACGCGGGACAACGAAAGACGTGTCGCCTGTGCGGCGCTTTTGACCACATGGCGGCCGGATGTGGTAAAGCAGCAGCGCCGCGGCCTTGGGAGCGGCAAGTAGCCACAGAGTCTCAGGCGGAACCTCTACCGAGGAATTTGAGTGCAGCAGGCAAAGGTAATTGGGCGGACGAAGTGGAGGGCGTGTTAGAGAATTGTGTGACACTACCAGTGGCTTCGGATACTCCCCCGCAAACGGGCCCGGGAGTTGAGCAGCAGCCTGTGGGGGTGGGAGAGACCGGTGATCCACAGGAGTTATCTACGCCCCTACAGGAGATGATTAAGTCTTTCCTGGACGTGCCTGTGGAGGAGAACCCAGCTACAGACAGGAGAATTCTGACGGTGGAGAAGGACTTGATTTTTTTTTTTATATTTTTATTTAAAAGGACACAGTACAAGATATAAATAAATAAAAGAACACAATAATTAACCATTTGCAAATACAATGACCTACCATCAACCCCAAAGCATGCCCTAAGTGTTACATTCATATTGTATTAAAGGATATACCTTCACTGAACAATGATAAGAACAGGATAACACCTGCTCAGAAAAAACATTAACAAAGTCTAAACCTACGAATCATGCCTGTTATACAGTACAGTAAGACCTCCTTGCACAAAGTACACAGATGATATGATGCAGCATACGAAGGATAAAATTATACATTACAATAATTAAACAAAAGGCTAACCTAACCCTACAATAAAATTGCAAAGACATACCACATAATACTTCCCGAAAATAACAGGAAACTCTTAACAGAATAAAGAGCGAGAGAGCTCCAGCACCGAACAAAAATAGTAGCAAAAACAAAAACTCAAAATTTATGTCTGTGCCCACATAAATCCCCCACAACTCTGTACAATTAGAGCCCTTGCACAAAGTGCACAGTAAATATTATTTAACATACAAAAATTAAAATTATGCAGAACATTAATTTAAACATTAGGCAAACCAAAGCCTACAATAAACATTACATTGGTACATATCACAATGAAACTCCCCACATAAACACTGGGCAGGAAACACCCGCAAGTAAAAGACATAACATTATATATGCAAATACAACACATACAACTAACAAAATCCTAACATAAGGTATCAAAACTGTCTAGTTACAGGACATAAAAACCTTATCTCCCTATTTGAAACACAATAGTACATCATTGCTGAAATTAAATTGTGCAATTCATGGACATGAGAAAGTGTATAACAATCCTAAATCTGGCATTGAATAAAACAATAACAGGAAGTACTTGCAGCTAAACCTTAGACCTACATATATGCAATAATCAGCCCATACTATCGGACTCTTTACCTACTTAGCAAGCTTAAACGTCCCAAACACCTATTCCAAAGTAATTCAAAACAAAATTTAACACACCACATTGTAACTCTGCACGTACGCAGACAAAAAACAATATGTATATATATATATATTTATACAAACACTGATCTCTGACTGAAGGAGACTCGAACATACGAACCTTATGACAAGGTACGCAGTGCTTTACCAATCTTTTTTTTTTTTTATTAACAAAACCAACCTGGCAAAAGACACTTCAAAAAGCCACCCCCTGCCATCCCCTGACCCCATGCTATCTGTATTAAAAAAAACACAAACTCACGTTCCCTTCCATGCTCAAGTTCGTACCTGACGTCGAAAGTCATAAAACCCCTGTCTCTTAACCAAATGTCACCAGTTCACCCCCCCCTACGCCCCCCCCCCTCATTCCTAACGACTTTACACCCATATGCTCCACTACCACACACTTTTATTCCACCTTCCATCCTCCACTAATCTCAAAAAAGAACAAGAATGCCAGTTTAGGGAGAACCAGCCCAATCCAGCTCTAAACTGCACCCAACCCTAACATTACACCTACCGACAGATTACGATAACCCAAGGGAAAACTATTTACCCACAACCTCCCATATAGTAGCCTATTTCTGCATACTGTACGATACACACTCGCCGCAAGTGCCCGCACCCTATATTCACCCCCCACCTCCTGCATGCACCAAGACACATACAAAAAATCTGCCACTACATACATCACTGCCCTCCGAATGTCCTTGGAAACCCCTCCCACATCAAAATGCAAAGCCCTCAAAGTCGAAATGTTTCTTCCCCCTCCCGCCACTATACCCAGAACTCTCGCTAACCATGCTCTTACAAAACCCAAGGTTTCACAAAAATATATGGCATGAAAAGCCGTCTCCTCTTCCTCACAATGCAAACAAGTGCCAGCACCTACATAACCCATTCTATATAGCACTGACCTTGTAGCTAGAATTCCCATAAAGAATCTATAAACCACTTCACGAACCCTTGGCTTTAATCTGATCTTCCGAAAGTCTTCCCAAATGCCCCTCCAATCATACATTGGGTATGTAGCTACTCCCTGTATCACTGTACCCTGCCTACCTGTCCTCCCAAGCCTACTTACCCTTACTTTTTTTGCTTCCCTTACTGCCAACAAATTTCGCACCATATCTTCACACTCCAGTAGTGCCTTTCCCTTCCACCATTTTCGCACATCCTTCATGACCTCTCCCACCCTTCTACCCCTCTCCCCTCCCACCCTCAAGTATCGCTGCTTCACATACACTGCCTTCACTCGTGTGTCCAAAGGTATAAGACCCAGCCCACCCTGCCGCACGCCTATCATCACCACCTCCTTCCGTAGCCATGGCTTCCCATAACCCCACACATACCTCAAAACCACCCTCTCCAGTTCCTGAATATCACACGACCTCAGGGGGTATATTTCTGCCACGCCCCACACTTTACTGTACACAAGTGTATTTACTACCACTACCCTCTGCTGCAATGTTACATCCCCAGCCCTCCACCCGCGCATCCTACCCATCGCTCTACTCACTACTTCCTTGGAATTTATTCTCTGTGCCTCCCCAGCGTCCGCCATATACACAACCCCACATATCTTAATTCTATCCACTACGTTCCACCCATTCTGTTCCCCCAAACCCCCCCCCCACCCACGTGCCTACTTCTAATAACTTTGACTTCGCTCCATTAACCTTCATCCCTGTCGCCCCACCAAAAATCTCTATTATACGTCCCACATTCCCCAATCCTATTTCCCCTCCTACCAAAACTGTGGTGTCATCCACATACCCCACAATACCACATCTCCCAGGACCCACCTCTCCCTGTTCCCACACTCCTTCCTCTATAAGCCTATAAAAAGGGTCCTGCATGCACACAAAGAGGAATTGAGACAAGGGGCAACCCTGTCGCAAACCCATCCCCATCTGCACTGGCAACCCTAACTTCCCATTAACCTGAACCCTGACCGTTGCAGGCGTATACAAAGTAGTCGCCCAGCGCACGATCTCATCACCAAAACCCTGTTTTTTTAAAATACACCACAACATATGTCTATCTACACTGTCATAAGCCTGCTTCCAATCAATCCCCAAGATCCCCCCCCATTGTCTACCCTCCACAAAATCCTTAATTCTTCCATGCCCCTCCCGCATACTTCGACCTGGAATCCCACACTGTCCTCTATGTAGGACTCGGTCAAGCACCTTTTTCATACGGTTACCTAAAACCTTCGCAAAAGCTTTATAATCTGCACACATGAGGGATATCGCCCTAAAAGCACCCAAGGTCTTCCCCCCCCTCCCTTATAGACCAAAACTAGTACCCCCGTGCCCTGCGTTTCCCCCAACACTCCCCTTTCCTTCATACAGTTAAACAACAAGACCAGACATTCCTTCATACAATCCCAATGTGTAATATAGAAATCATTAGGAATTCCATCAATGCCCGGCGCTTTTCCCCTACTCAAGCCCATTATCGCCTCCTCCACCTCCTCCTCACTGATCCTACCCTCTATTACCGCACTCTCCTCCTCCCCTAAAATACCTCGAATTCCTTCTCCCAGAATCTCTCCCTCCCTCTCTCCTCCCTCCCTCTGCTTAAAATTCTCCCTAAACCAATAATCAGCATAATTGCTCATTCCATTGGTGGTACTAAGTACCTGCCCCACCCTATATCCCCCCACCCCTTTACACACCTCTAATCCCATAATCGTGGTCATCTGTTGCCTATTCCTAAATCTCCTCAAAACACATCCTGACGGTTTGTCACCCCATAGAACCTCCTCTAAACCTTCCCTCACACGTATCGCATCAAAACGAGAATTTTGTATATCCCTCAATCTTCCCCTTAAAACCTCTATTTCTCCATGTCTAGCCCCCCTCCCCCTTCATAACAATCATTTAGCTGCCCCTCTAAATATTTCTGTAAACCATACCTCCATCTCGCCTCATCCCTTCCTCTATGCTGGTAATACTCCCTAATCTGCAATTTAGCGTGCTTCTCCCACCATTCCAAGACATCCTCCTCTTCGTTGCGAGCCTCCCATAGTTGCTTCCACCATTCCCTAAAAAACAACCCCTCCCCCTCTCCCTGAAGTAGCCTCACATTCATTTTCCAATAACCCACATACCTACGAACCATCCCTTCCCATGCCATCTCTGCCAAAACGGCACGATGGTCCGAAAAACCTAAATCTATCGTCATTACACGTTCTACTGTTATATCTCGAGTTATATATATATGATCCAACCTGGCAGCATAACCCCTCCGCATAAACGTGTGCTCTACTTTCCACCCATCGCCCCTGACTATGTCATAAACCCCTGCATCCCTCAACAAAACCCTCAATACCCCAAGCACACACCCTGCCCCTCTCGGTTCCACATCCTTATTCCTGATTACACAATTCCAATCCCCACCTATTATAGAAACCATTGGTAAACCCCGCATGTAGAAAAGCAAAACCTCACTTACAAAATTCACCTTAACCCGTATGTTACTATCTGCCGGCATATATATCCCCAGAAAATATACTCTAATCTCGCCCCATATCCCTTCCACCCTCACCACCCTCCCCTCCCCTTTCTCTTCCCACTTGAGCATGTGGAATGGGCTGGACTCCCTCACTGCCACTGCCACCCCACCCTTTAATTTCCCTGAACTACCAACATACATCCTAAAACCGTTCAGCCTCAACTCTCTGCCATACTTGAAATTGTGTTCTTGAATAAAACACACATCAATGTTAAAACTCCGCAAAACATCCTCCAACCATACTCGTTTACCGTCAGCTCTAAGGCCATTCACGTTTATTGTTAGACACTTAAAGATTCAGAAAGGGTGGCTTTCCTCTATGTCTCTGTGTCCTGTCTGTTCCACTTTTTGCTGCTTCTGTCTTTTCTCGTGCACTCTTTCCCGCCTGTACCCCCTCCCCCCCCTGTGCACTACCCCGCCCTTTCTTAATCACTCCTGCCCACGTCTTCGTCCCTGTACGCTGAGCTGGTGTTATAACCTCCTCATCCAACGAGCCTCCAGCCCTCTTTCTAGATGTGCCCTCAATTTCCATATTAGTATTTCCATTGCCCTTGTGCACCTCAGCTTCCACCTGTAGCAATTGCAACATGCCAGGCTCTGACCCCAGAGGCTCTGGAATCTGCTCAATCAAGTCCTTCTCAACCGTCAGAATTCTCCTGTCTGTCGCTGGGTTCTCCTCCGCAGGCACGTCCAGGAAAGACTTAATCATCTCCTGTAGGGGCGTAGATAACTCCTGTGGATCACCGGTCTCTCCCACCCCCACAGGCTGCTGCTCAACTCCCGGGCCCGTTTGCGGGGGAGTATCCGAAGCCACTGGTAGTGTCACACAATTCTCTAACAGGCCCTCCACTTCGTCCGCCCAATTACCTTTGCCTGCTGCACTCAAATTCTTCGGCAGAGGTTCCGCCTGAGACTCCGTGGCTACTTGCCGCTCCCAAGGCCGCGGCGCTGCTGCTCTACCACATCCGGCCACCATGTGGTCAAAAGCGCCGCACAGACGACACGTCTTTCGTTGTCCCGCGTAGGTCAGGTACAGCTGTGTCCTAAAATCCTCCAGGACAACATACGATGGAATAGGTCTTCTTAAAGACATCTTGACGGTGTAAGATCCAGCCGGCAACCCTTCATAGATTCCCTCCGTCCATCGAACTAAAGTTATATCGTGCACCTCACCATATCTTTGAAATGTCTCTCTGATATCTACATCTTCTGCCTCGAAAGGAACGTTGCGGATCCTCACCCAGGTGTAGTATTTTGAGGCATCCCGCAGGCGTACCTCCAGACCAGATGATACGGTGATGTTCTTCTCCTGGTACTGAGTCACCGTCCTTTCATATGCCTCCACTGTGCAAAACTTTATGAAGATTCGTGATGATCCATTAAGTGCTATTCCGTGTAAGTCTTCAACTTCAATGCCAAACGTGTCCCGTATAATCGTTGGTAATAAAACAGAGGCATTCGTAGGGTAAATTGCCCCTTTAACAAGGTCAACACACACGGTGCTGCTCCTCCTGCGGTAGCTGGCAGCCATCTTGGTGAAAACAGGAAGTTGTGCACCAGAGAAAGCAAGAGCTGTTTGCGCAGTGCGTCCACTCTGCCCGAAAGCGAAGAGGACAATGAAGGACTTGATTGAGCAGATTCCAGAGCCTCTGGGGTCAGACCCTGGCATGTTGCAGTAGCTACAGGTGGAAGCTGAGGTGCACAAGGGCAATGGAAATACTGATATGGAAATTGAGGGCACATCTAGAAAGAGGGCTGGAGGCTCGTCGGATGAGGAGGTTATAACACCAGCTCAGCGTACAGGGAAGAAGACGTGGGCAGGAGTGATTAAGAAAGGGCAGGGTAGTGCACAGGGGGGGGAGGGGGTACAGGCGGGAAAGAGTGCACGAGAAAAGACAGAAGCAGCAAAAAGTGGAACAGACAGGACACAGAGACATAGAGGAAAGCCACCCTTTCTGAATCTTTAAGTGTCTAACGATAAACGTGAATGGCCTTAGAGCTGACGGTAAACGAGTATGGTTGGAGGATGTTTTAAGGCGTTTTAACATTGATGTGTGTTTTATTCAAGAACACAATTTCAAGTATGGCAGAGAGTTGAGGCTGAACGGTTTTAGGATGTATGTTTGTAGTTCAGGGAAATTAAAGGGTGGGGTGGCAGTGGCAGTGAGGGAGTCCAGCCCATTCCACATGCTCAAGTGGGAAGAGGGAGGGGAGGGGAGGGTGGTGAGGGTGGAAGGGATATGGGGTGAGATTAGAGTATGTTTTCTGGGGATATATATGCCGGCAGATAGTAACATACGGGTTAAGGTGAATTTTGTAAGGGAGGTTTTGCTTTTCTACATGTGGGGTTTACCAATGGTTTCTATAATAGGTGGGGATTGGAATTGTGTAATCAGGAATAAGGATGTGGAGCCGAGAGGGGCAGGGTGTTTGCTTGGGGTATTGAGGGATTTGTTGAGGGATGCAGGGGTTTATGACATAGTCAGGGGCGATGGGTGGAAAGTAGAGCACACGTTTATGCGGAGGGGTTATGCTGCCAGGTTGGATCACATATATATAACTCGAGATATAACAGTAGAACGTGTAATGACGATAGATTTAGGTTTTTCGGACCATCGTGCCGTTTTGGCAGAGATGGCATGGGAAGGGATGGTTCGTAGGTATGTGGGTTATTGGAAAATTAATGTGAGGCTACTTCAGGGAGAGGGGGAGGGGTTGTTTTTTAGGGAATGGTGGAAGCAACTATGGGAGGCTCGCAACGAAGAGGAGGATGTCTTGGAATGGTGGGAGAAGCACGCTAAATTGCAGATTAGGGAGTATTACCAGCATAGAGGAAGGGATGAGGCAAGGTGGAGGTATGGTTTACAGAAATATTTAGAGGGGCAGCTAAATGATTGTTATGAAGGGGGAGGGGGGGCTAGACATGGAGAAATAGAGGTTTTAAGGGGAAGATTGAGGGATATACAAAATTCTCGTTTTGATGCGATACGTGTGAGGGAAGGTTTAGAGGAGGTTCTATGGGGTGACAAACCGTCAGGATGTGTTTTGAGGAGATTTAGGAATAGGCAACAGATGACCACGATTATGGGATTAGAGGTGTGTAAAGGGGTGGGGGGATATAGGGTGGGGCAGGTACTTAGTACCACCGATGGAATGAGCAATTATGCTGATTATTGGTTTAGGGAGAATTTTAAGCAGAGGGAGGGAGGAGAGAGGGAGGGAGAGATTCTGGGAGAAGGAATTCGAGGTATTTTAGGGGAGGAGGAGAGTGCGGTAATAGAGGGTAGGATCAGTGAGGAGGAGGTGGAGGAGGCGATAATGGGCTTGAGTAGGGGAAAAGCGCCGAGAATTGATGGAATTCCTAATGATTTCTATATTACACATTGGGATTGTATGAAGGAATGTCTGGTCCGGTTGTTTAACTGTATGAAGGAAAGGGGAGTGTTGGGGGAATCGCAGGGCACGGGGGTAGTAGTTTTGGTCTATAAGGGAGGAGGGGGGAAGACCTTGGGTGCTTTTAGGGCGATCTCCCTCATGTGTGCAGATTATAAAGTTTTTGCGAAGGTTTTAGGTAACCGTATGAAAAAGGTGCTTGACCGAGTCCTACATAGAGGACAGTGTGGAATTCCAGGTCGAAGTATGCGTGAGGGGCATGGAAGAATTAAGGATTTTGTGGAGGGTAGACAACGGGGGGGGATCTTGGGGATTGATTGGAAGCAGGCTTATGACAGTGTATATTGAGATTTTTGGCCTTACCTGCCGTGTTTATTATAACTATATATAATGAACACTTAGCTGATAAATGACAGCAAATCGTCTACACAGCCGCCCCTGCAGACGAGGTCTAGAAGCTGTCGAAACCATCACAACAGTGGGCTGTCAAGAGATACAATTTGTAAGTATAAATTACCCCTAGGGGGTGTTATGTCAGCATATTTCATTCGATGATGGCTGACGAAATACTTACTTGTTTGGACTCAAAAGTCCACACCTTACTGCCGATTATAGGTTGATTACAAACTCCTTGTGACTCAAGAATTGCGCAATCCCCCGATCTACAAGAAATTCGTAACATACCTTGCTCTTTGTAACGTGAGCTATGGTGTTCTCAACACCTTCGACAGATATCGGTGACTTGATAGAAGCTTAAGTGTCCTTGGATGTCCACGTCTTCCATTGTCTAGGAAACGCACACTGGTACACTATGTTCCACAAGATTTGTCTTTATTGTTCACAATGCATCACAAGAGAAGCTGATCACACCTCTCTTATGTTTATCGTGTTTTGTGAGACACTTTGTCCACACTAAC
Source organism: Cherax quadricarinatus (assembly GCF_038502225.1). Classification (NCBI taxonomy): domain Eukaryota; kingdom Metazoa; phylum Arthropoda; class Malacostraca; order Decapoda; family Parastacidae; genus Cherax; species Cherax quadricarinatus. The sequence continues at coordinate 23,882,344 of NC_091355.1, read as the reverse complement.
GCATAGATCAGTGTTCTTTGTTGGTTATCCTGGTGTCAGTGTTACTCTCACTAGAGTCAAAGATAGTCTGCCAGACTCCACAGTGCTCCATGCTGTCACTGCCCCCAGCACAAAAAAAAACGCTGACCTAGTACCTTGCATCCTTGTCATCTCCTCGATGAAGCAAAGCAGAATGTTTGTTTCTTGCTGTCTTAAGCGTAGACAACAATGTACACTATTTTTACTATGGTAATAAAGTGGGAGCAGGATTTTCCTTAATTGTCCTGCTAAGTAAGAGAAGTACTGTCTCTTATAAAAATACACGTTGCAACACCGCTGCAAGGAGCAGAGGTCACTTGATTACGTGGCATAGCATCTGTGATCAATTACTCACTCTAGCAGTAAACAAGACGCTCGCCCCTTCTGAGTGGCCCCTCAGGGCTGAGAGGCTGAAGGGGGCTGAAGGGGGCTGATACCCCCCTCCTGGAGAAAATTTCTCCACACTGGGGAGCGGCAGAGGTTCGCTGCAGGTGAACTATTCATCACTTAACATTAATTTGATTTTCTCACTCGCCACCACTGCTGCTTGTCTTTTCTGAACAGCTTTAGTCTGTGTGGTGTCTGGAGAATCACTAATTTTGTTTTCAACACTGTGTAATTCTAACGGCACTAGTTTATTTATTGTCCGCTTATTCACTACACCTTTGCTCAAAACATCAACTGTCCTGATGATTCCATTTGCATCAGGATATATGGTTACAATTTTTCCAAGTGGCCATTGGGACCTCGGACCATCATTGTCGATAATCACTATGTCACCAGGTCTTAAGGACTTATGATTTTCAGGAACACCAGCTCCATAGAAGTGTTCTCTCAATGAGGTGAGATAGTCTTCTCGCCAAATTTTCTCCCAACGTTCAATCACTTTATTAAGGTGTTTGAATTTACGTCTGAGTTGCTCAGGTTCGAAATAAGTAGGATCCTCTATGATTTCTTTATCATTCATGGGAGGAACAGGTTCGAGCCTTCTGCCATGGAGTAAATGAGATGGACTTAACACTTCTAAATTGTCCAGATCATCGGTAACATAAGTTAGAGGTCTGTTGTTGACTCTATTTTCTATTTCAGTCACAACTGTACGGAATTCTTCTAAGTCTATTCTCTGACGATGAAGAGTCTTCCTTAAACAACGTTTTACAATGCTGATCATTCTTTCATAAAATCCGCCGTGCCATGGAGATTTAGGAGGAATGTATCTCCAACGACAACTGCGTTGATTCAGCATCTGTTGTACTTCTGGTTGATCAAAGATCTTGCTTATATAAGCAGCACCAGCAACAAAGTTCGTTGCATTATCTGAAATCATCAGTCTGGGACATGCCCTTCTGGCTGCAAACCTTCTGAATAATTTGATAAAAGTTTCAGCAGACATGTCAGTGGCTACTTCTAGATGTACTGCTCTAGTTGTAGCACAAGTGAACAAACAGATGTACACCTTTGATGGGAACTTTGTCAACTGTTTTGGTTAAAATTATTGGTCCAGTGTAATCTACACCTGTCACCTCAAATGGAGTGATATGACAAACTCTTTCAGAGGGATATGGAGGTGGACCTGGATACGGACATACTCGCATATCGTAGTGACGACAAGTAATACAGTCCTTTATTTGTTTTTTCACACTTTGTCGACCTTGAGGTATCCAGTAGGATTGTCGTATATGACAAAGTGTGTCAGCTACCCCACCATGTAACACGTTACTGTGGGCGTTTTGCACATTCAGTTTTGTTAGCCAATGATTCTTGGGGATCAATATTGGATGTATGGCTTCTTTAGGTAGTGAAGAATTATGAATTCTTCCTCGACATCTTATAATCTTTTCTGAGTCGAGATAAAGTCCTAAAGAATTAATCATAACAGGTTTCTTTGGGGATTTATCTTGTGTTTCTAGAAATTTATATTCTGTAGAGAAAACGTCTTTCTGTATTAGTTTCACCCAGTATTTAATGGGTTCAAGATATTCATAATCAGGTTTCATTCCTTTAATGAATTTAAAGACAAGAGCTGTAACTCTTAAGAGTTTACCCAAAGATGAGTATTTAGATCCATCAATGACTATTTCTGTTGTGTCTGCAGTATTTACACAACTTATTTCTGCTGTGTTCAAGCAGACTGTTTCTTCTGGCATAATGTGAGCTTTTTGCTGATGCCAGTTATTTTCATCAGAGAGCCAGTTCGGTCCGTGGAGCCATAATTTATTATCCACAAATTTCTTGAGTGGGACACCACGTGACAACATGTCAGCTGGATTCTCTTGGGTAGAGACGTGAAGAAAGAGATAATCTCTCTGCATCTCTTTTATTTCTGCTACTCTGTTCTGTACATAGACCAACTTACTCTTATTATTTCTTAACCACTGGAGAACTGCTTCATTATCACTCCAGATCACGGTTTTCTCAATAGTGAGATGATCAAGTACTTTGTTGAGATAGACAGCTAATTTTGTACCTACATAGAGTGCTGTCAGTTCCAATTGTGGTACTGTTCTGACCTTCAAGGGTGCTACCCTGGCCTTTGAAGTAATTAGTGTACTTCCTTCAGCATTACTCATGTAAGCTACAGCGCCATAACCTCTGGTTGACACATCACAGAACACATGTAATGTGTACTTGTTTCCCTCTTGACCTATTTGTCTGGGAAATGTAATTTGATGAAGTTGTTTAAACTCCCTGGATATTTCATCTCATGCTTGACTCATTTCTAGAGGCAAGTTCTCATCCCATCCAATTTTGATTTTCCATGCATCTTGCATAAGCATTTTACCTTTTATGGTAATTGGTGAGACGAGTCCTAGAGGATCAAAACATTGTGATACCTCTGACAGTAAACTACGTTTAGTGAGTGTACTGCATGATTTATTGTTTATCCTTTTGAGACTCAAAGTATCTTCCAGTGTGTTCCAATTAAGTCCCAGCATATTGTTGCAATCAGGAATTTCAGCTTCAGGGAAATCTTCTTTGATAAGTTCCCTTAATTGCTTTGAATTTGTATTCCACATCCTTAGAGGCATATTTGCTTCTTTCATCTCCTTGTTAGCTTCTCTGTATAAGGATTTCAAATCCTCCTCTTTATTCACAGTACCTTGAAGATTGTCCACATAGAAACTTTTCTTTAAGACTTCTTTGAAGGGACTTTCAGATTTCTTCAAATGTGTATTTAGAGTAGCTTCTAGTAAGAATGGAGAGGATGTTGCACCAAATAATACTGATTTGAAACGATAAGTTTTCACAGGACTTTGAGGATCATGTGGATTTTCAGGCCACAAGAATCGAGTATAATCTCTATCTATTTCTTGTAGTCCTACTCTTAAGAAAGCTTTGGAAATATCAGCCGTGTAGGCATATGGGTTTGTGCGAAATTTCATAAGCACGTCTCCAAGCTTCTCAGTTAGTGAGGGTCCGGTCATCAGACAGTCATTAAGACTTGCTACATCTTTATTTGCACGTGCGCTGCAATTATATACAACACGTAGTGGAGTGGTTTCAGAATCTTTTCTGACTCCATGGTGCGGGAGATAATGAGCGTTTGTCTTCAACTTATCTTCGACTATTTCCTCAATGAATTTATTGTCCAACTGTTCTTGTATGATATTATCATAGACAGTCAGTAGCTCTGGATTCTTCCTGAGCTCATGTATTTGTGCTTTCATCTGTCCGAAAGCCATGCGATAATTGCTAGGCAGATGTGGTGGATTTAATTTCCATGGTAACCTAACCCAATACTGTCCATCTTTATATTTGACAGTGTCCAAATATTGGTTATAAGTCTGAGACTCTTGTGGGCTTGGTTTATTTACATCAATACCTATCGCATCTAAATCCCACAACTTATCAACTGGTTCATTCATTTCTTCCAGTAATGATAATTTTTGCTGTGGTACATGATCAGCGGTTATTCTCGTAACTAGTACATTTTCCACTGAATCAATATCAGCTTCTTTCCCACTTTGAGAGGGAATGGGACCACATATCATGTGGCCTCCTGCTGTTTTCAGCAAGTGAACATCATGTTTACTTACTATATTTTGCACAAAACAGTGATAATAATCACTTCCAATGATTAAATCAATTGGACTAATTGTGTCCGTCTGTATGTCAGGACAGGCTAACTTGACCTTAGCTGCTTTCAGTGCTGCAACTGTTTCTTTTAATCCCTGGATCTGCACAGACTTAGGCAAATCATCTACTACCACAGCTTCTACTGTTTTTTTCCTGTTTCCTAGACCAACAGTGATTTTGGCTAGATCATATGTCTGTTTACCAGAATTATGGAAAAAACCAGCTATATCTAACTGTATTTTGGCATAGGGTTGTTTATTCAGTTTCTGCAACACTGATCTTCTTATGAAGGACCTTTGTGAGCCTTGATCAAATAGTGTTAGCACATTGGTTTTGTGTAATTTATTAGATAACTCAACTCGAGCTATCGGGAGAGCAGTTGCTTTAAACTTATCTCTCACATTTAATGCTGTTGCTTGTTGACTTCCTGATTCTGTGGAAGTATGCTGCTGTTCAGCAAAAGTATTTGGGCATAATGCTGTATGATGCATACCCTTGCATTTAAAACACTTCTTCAGTGAGCATTTTCCTCCCTTGTGTTCACCTAAACACTTGATGCACCTTTTCAGCTGATGAACACGTTGTTTACGTGCCTCCATTGATGTGTATTGAATACAATACTGTGCCCAATGTGTTCCATCACAGAGTACACATTTTGGAGTACGTTTATGTATGACAGTCTGTTTACTGTCTATTGTATTCACAGCCTGATAAATGCCTATATGGGATTTCCCATTATGTGGTTTACTGGGAGTAGTTATACTCTTTTTATACTGAGTTGAAGGTTTATTATCCACGGGATTTGTGGATTTTTCATCTTGTCTCGTTGCTTGCATGCATGAAATTATTGTTTTTAAACCATTGCTAATTTCCTCACAAGTGAAATAGCGTTTATTGAACATAATATTTAATCGTTCAATAGTTTGTGGTGACAGCTTATCCTGTACAATACCACTGATAAACCAATCACATTGTCCTAGGTCATATTTAGCATCTAGAGATCTGAGACTATTGTCTAATGTAATTCTAAATGACTGTAAGTCTGAAAAACAATGTTTGGGTGGCTTCAAGCTTGATATTAAGACTGCATGTCTAACTCTAGCCTTGTCATCATCAAAGTAATTGTCTGCTAAGACACGTAAGGCTAGTTGATAATTGCCTTTGACCACCGGAAATGACTTAATCAGTTCATAGGGTTCTCCCTTCACAAGACATTTAAGATAATTGAACTTAGCAATCTCATCTATGTCAGTTCGTGAATTTACTATGGATTGAAAACCACTAATGAATTCTTCATAATTATGACCTTGGAAAATAGGTAATGACAATGTAGGTAAGCTTGGTAATGGGACACTTGTTGTTGTTACAGGTGTAACAGGTGGTTGCCCACTAGTTATAGTAGGTCTCTGTGACAGAGTTTTGCGGCAGATAGCTTGTACTCCTGTCCACCTTAATTGTTGATCACTAAAAGTATCCAAAACATTTTTAATTTCATCCTCAGATGGATCTGATTCAAGAAATTTATTTTCATAATGTGTATAGTCTGAATTAATTATTTCCATGCGTTGTGTAAATAATTCAAACTTGACCTCAAGATCATCAAAATCTGTTTGTATCTTGAGTTAATCCTAGACAGACTGAAATTAGATTTTCTAATTGTGTAATCTTAGTCTGTAAAGACTGAAACTGAGTTTTCAAACAAGCCATTTTAATGGTATACTGAAAATTCCAGCACCACACTTAGAGTGCTTAAAAAACACTGTACTGCTATAAACAGCTGAGTTTTTGTTATGCTTAAGTCAGCAATAATCGAGTCAGACACTACTGACCCACTAAGCTTAACCTCAGGGTCAATGACCATGAAGGGTACACCGTACATGTGTTTGGTGTTTATGACTTGTTTGCTGTGTCAGCCTGCCCACGATGATTAATCGTAAATAACGATGTTATACACTTCATTCACTATACACTATAAATGTCACTGTATAACTGTAAATCACACGTGAATATTACTTACACATATATAAATTTCACTGTTAATATATATTTGAAAGCTTACACTTTATATATAAGTTCCTTTAATATAACAGGTAGATCTATAAGAAACAAACTTTAACACAATCTTGTCTCTTAATTTCTGTCTATAAACATTATAAACACTGTGTATATATACACTCAGACAAACAACATCACTTGGTGGTGTTGTATTAATCAGCGATTTCTCCAGATTGGAGCAGTTGATGGAGGGTGCAGGATACCATCCCCCGTCTTCTTGATGGGTGAGTCACCCAGCTCCCATTTTCGTTGGGTGAACACTGGGTGAGCGCCCGTTTTCTTTTGGCTGCCCATTCTCTGTGATTGAGTCTGGAGGGACTCATTTATACTGATTTATATTGTAAAACACTAGTTTTACAGGTTTTTTCGAAGGACCTTGGCTCATAGGTTATTTGTACACTGTAGTACAACATATTTGGACCACAGTGTGGTCTTTATCCGGTTCGAACACGACCAAATCTCTATTGAGATTTTTGGCCTTACCTGCCGTGTTTATTATAACTATATATAATGAACACTTAGCTGATAAATGACAGCAAATCGTCTACACAGCCGCCCCTGCAGACGAGGTCTAGAAGCTGTCGAAACCATCACAACAGTGGGCTGTCAAGAGATACAATTTGTAAGTATAAATTACCCCTAGGGGGTGTTATGTCAGCATATTTCATTCGATGATGGCTGACGAAATACTTACTTGTTTGGACTCAAAAGTCCACACCTTACTGCCGATTATAGGTTGATTACAAACTCCTTGTGACTCAAGAATTGCGCAATCCCCCGATCTACAAGAAATTCGTAACATACCTTGCTCTTTGTAACGTGAGCTATGGTGTTCTCAACACCTTCGACAGATATCGGTGACTTGATAGAAGCTGAAGTGTCCTTGGATGTCCACGTCTTCCATTGTCTAGGAAACGCACACTGGTACACTATGTTCCACAAGATTTGTCTTTATTGTTCACAATGCATCACAAGAGAAGCTGATCAGACCTCTCTTATGTTTATCGTGTTTTGTGAGACACTTTGTCCATACTAACGCACAGATCAGTGTTCTTTGTTGGTTATCCTGGCGTCAGTGTTACTCTCACTAGAGTCAAAGATAGTCTGCCAGACTCCACAGTGCTCCATGCTGTCACTGCCCCCAGCACAAAAAAAAACACTGACCTAGTACCTTGCATCCTTGTCACCTCCTCGATGAAGCAAAGCAGAATGTTTGTTTCTTGCTGTCTTAAGCGTAGACAACAATGTACACTATTTTTACTATGGTAATAAAGTGGGAGCAGGATTTTCCTTAATTGTCCTGCTAAGTAAGAGATGTACTGTCTCTTATAAAAATACACGTTGCAACACCGCTGCAAGGAGCAGAGGTCACTTGATTACGTGGCATAGCATCTGTGATCAATTACTCACTCTAGCAGTAAACAAGACGCTCGCCCCTTCTGAGTGGCCCCTCAGGGCTGAGAGGCTGAAGGGGGCTGAAGGGGGCTGATACCCCCCTCCTGGAGAAAATTTCTCCACAGTGTAGATAGACATATGTTGTGGTGTATTTTAAAAAAAACAGGGTTTTGGTGATGTGACTGTGCGCTGGGCGACTACTTTGTATACGCCTGCAACGGTCAGGGTTCAGGTTAATGGGAAGTTAGGGTTGCCAGTGCAGATGGGGATGGGTTTGCGACAGGGTTGCCCCTTGTCTCAAATCCTCTTTGCATGCATGCAGGACCCTTTTTATAGGCTTATAGAGGAAGGAGTGTGGGAACAGGGAGAGGTGGGTCCTGGGAGATGTGGTATTGTGGGGTATGTGGATGACACCACAGTTTTGGTAGGAGGGGAAATAGGATTGGGGAATGTGGGACGTATAATAGAGATTTTTGGTGGGGCGACAGGGATGAAGGTTAATGGAGCGAAGTCAAAGTTATTAGAAGTAGGCACGTGGGTGGGGGGGGGTTTGGGGGAACAGTATGGGTGGAACGTAGTGGATAGAATTAAGATATGTGGGGTTGTGTATATGGCGGACGCTGGGGAGGCACAGAGAATAAATTCCAAGGAAGTAGTGAGTAGAGCGATGGGTAGGATGCGCAGGTGGAGGGCTGGGGATGTAACATTGCAGCAGAGGGTGGTGGTAGTAAATACACTTGTGTACAGTAAAGTGTGGGGCGTGGCAGAAATATATCCCCTGAGGTCGTGTGATATTCAGGAACTGGAGAGGGTGGTTTTGAGGTATGTGTGGGGTTATGGGAAGCCATGGCTACGGAAGGAGGTGGTGATGATGGGCGTGCGGCAGGGTGGGCTGGGTCTTATACCTTTGGACACACGAGTGAAGGCAGTGTATGTGAAGCAGCGATACTTGAGGGTGGGAGGGGAGAGGGGTAGAAGGGTGGGAGAGGTCATGAAGGATGTGCGAAAATGGTGGAAGGGAAAGGCACTACTGGAGTGTGAAGATATGGTGCAAAATTTGTTGGCAGTAAGGGAAGCAAAAAAAGTAAGGGTAAGTAGGCTTGGGAGGACAGGTTGGCAGGGTACAGTGATACAGGGAGTAGCTACATACCCAATGTATATTTGGAGGGGCATTTGGGAAGACTTTCGGAAGATCAGATTAAAGCCAAGGGTTCGTGAAGTGGTTTATAGATTCTTTATGGGAATTCTAGCGACAAGGTCAGTGCTATATAGAATGGGTTATGTAGGTGCTGGCACTTGTTTGCATTGTGAGGAAGAGGAGATGGCTTTTCATGCCATATATTTTTGTGAAACCTTGGGTTTTGTAAGGGCATGGTTAGCGAGAGTTCTGGGTATAGTGGCGGGAGGGGGAAGAAACATTTCGACTTTGAGGGCTTTGCATTTTGATGTGGGAGGGGTTTCCAAGGACATTCGGAGGGCAGTGATGTGTGTAGTGGCAGATTTTTTGTATGTGTCTTGGTGCATGCAGGAGGTGGGGGGTGAATATAGGGTGCGGGCGCTTGCGGCGAGTGTGTATCGTACAGTATGCAGAAATAGGATACTATATGGGAGGTTGTGGGTAAATAGTTTTCCCTTGGGTTATCGTAATCTGTCGGTAGGTGTAATGTTAGGGTTGGGTGTAGTTTAGAGCTGGATTGGGCTGGTTCTCCCTAAACTGGCATTCTTGTTCTTTTTTGAGATTAGTGGAGGATGGAAGGTGGAATAAAAGTGTGTGGTAGTGGAGCATATGGGTGTAAAGTCGTTATGAATGGGGGGGGCGTAGGGGGGGTGAACTGGTGACATTTGGTTAAGAGACAGGGGTTTTTATGACTTTCGACGTCAGGTACGAACTTGAGCATGGAAGGGAACGTGAGTTTGTGTTTTTTTAATACAGATAGTATGGGGTCAGGGGATGGCAGGGGGTGGCTTTCTGAAGTGTCTTTTGCCAGGTTGGTTTTGTTAATGATTGAGGTAGTACTGCCCGGTACATGTTTTATTAGGAGCCATAAGTTATATTGTGTAACTTAGTGCATGACAGAGTAAGTCTGATATTGCTCTGGAACATTGTTAATAAATATATATATCTTGTTGGACATAATATATAAAAAATGGGAATATGTATTAGTGAGTGAGTTACAATTTCTAGTGTACTGTTACCATATTAGCTGGTATTCTTCACTTTGTCAAATAATTACTATCTATATATTGTTATAAGTTATTTATGTTAGTTCTTATTTTATACGTTTTAAGTGAACAACGTAAGGTGTTGTGACTCTAGTGCAAGTGGCTTTTATCTTGCACTGGGGAAAAGGGGAAGTGTAAAGTAAATATGATTGGATCATAACGAAATGTCATTGGATATATGTACACTGTATTTAGAAGACGGGAAGGATTGTGAGGATTGTGTAACTGAACCTACCAGGGGTAATAATTTGCTAGACCTAGTCTTGTCAAATAAGGAAACACTCGTGAATAATCTGGAAATCACTGAAGAGCTTGGCGCAAGTGATCACAAATCCATCACCTTTAGCATTAATTGGGAATGCAAGAATAATGATAATACAGTAAAAATCCCCGATTTTCGTTCTGCCGATTATAATGGACTTAGGGAACATCTGTCTAATCTTGATTGGGGTTATCTAGCTAATGATTTTATTGACGATAATCATACTTATGAATATGAAGGGATCTGCTTTTATGATTGTTTTCTTAATAATGTACACAGTGCCCAGAGTATATACATTCCCCAGAGAGAAAATAGGTCTAACAATAACGATCCCAAATGGGTTAACAGGAGGCTAAAGCATCTATTAGGGGAGAAAAGGGGAATTTATAGGCGCATCAGAAGAGGAGAGGTTAACCTTACTGACCAATATGTTCAGCTTAAAAGAGAAGTAAAAAAGGCGATTAGAAAGGCTAAACGTGACTATGAAATTAGAGTTGCTAATGAATCAAAGACTAATCCAAAGGGATTCTTTCAAGTGTATAGGACGAAGGTGAAGGAAAAAGTAGGACCTCTGAAAATTGGGAATGGACAGCTGACGGATAACGAACTGGAAATGTGCTCCTTATTTAATGACTATTTTTTGACAGTTTTTACACAGGAAGATGTAAATGAGATTCTAGTAATCAATGATTACTTAGTTCCTGATGAATTTAAGTTAACTAATATTACTGTCACGAGGGACATGGTTATTAAGCAAATAGACAAACTGAAGCAAAATAAGTCCCCGGGACCCGATGAGCTGTTTTCCAGGGTACTTAACGAATGCAAGATGGAGCTTAGTCAGCCATTAACGAGTGTATTCAATGCATCCATCCTTACCAGTGTTGTTCCAGAGTTGTGGAAGATGGCTAATGTGGTTCCTATATTCAAATCAGGGGATAAGTCCACTCCTTCAAATTACCGTCCAATAAGCCTGACATCTATAGTGGGCAAGTTATTAGAATCAATTATAGCTGACATTATCAGAAGTCACCTTGAAGAACATAACTTGATAAATGAATCTCAGCATGGATTCACGAGAGGTCGTTCCTGCCTGACAAACTTACTGACGTTCTTCAATAGAACATTTGAGGCAGTTGACAGCGGTAAGGAATATGATATTGTTTATTTGGATTTTAGTAAAGCTTTCGATAGAGTACCTCACAAGAGACTCTTAAGAAAAGTGGCAGCTCATGGTATAGGAGGTAAAGTTCTGGCATGGATTGAGGCATGGCTAACCAATAGAAAGCAGAGAGTTACCATTAATGGAGTGAAATCTGAATGGGGATTAGTCACTAGTGGCGTTCCACAAGGATCAGTTTTAGGCCCTCTCTTGTTCATAATTTACATTAATGACCTTGATGAAGGGATTACGAGTGACATGAGTAAATTTGCTGATGATACAAAGATAGGCCGTATAATTCACTCTGAGGAGGATATCAATGAACTCCAGGACGATTTGGACAAATTAATGTCTTGGTCTGAAAAATGGCACATGAGGTTCAATGTGGATAAGTGTAAGGTACTTGCCCTTGGTAATGAAAATAACCCTCGAAGCTATAATCTAGGTGAAGTAGAGCTTGATCATACAGAATGTGAAAAAGACTTGGGAGTCATGGTAAGCAGAAATCTAAAGCCAAGACAGCAGTGCCTTAGTGTGCGCAACAAGGCCAACAGATTACTTGGATTTATCTCAAGAAGTATAAGTAACAGAAGTCCAAAAGTTATTTTGCAGCTCTATACATCACTAGTGAGGCCTCATTTAGATTATGCTGCTCAGTTTTGGTCTCCTTACTACAGGATGGATATAGACTCATTAGAGAGCATACAGAGAAGAATGACTAAAATGATTTACTGTGTAAGGAACCTCCCGTATGAAGATAGACTTAAAGCCTTAAATCTCCACTCTCTGGAGAGGCGTAGAATGAGGGGAGATATCATTGAAGTGTATAAGTGGATGACGGGCATAAACAAGGGAGATATTAATAAAGTACTGAGGGTGTCGAACCAGGTAAGAACCAGAAATAATGGATATAAGTTGGATAAATTTAGATTTAGAAAGGACATAGGTAAGTACTGGTTTTCTAACAGAGTTGTAGATGCGTGGAACAGTCTTCCTAGTGGGGTGATAGAGGCTAGGACCTTGTGTAGCTTTAAGAAGAGACTGGACAAATATATGAGTGGGAGGGGCTGGGTTTGATTGGTGTCATTGGGTACGGGAGTTATTTCTTGGGTAGCTTTAGGTAGAGATCGTTTTGATAAGGACCTGCCTCGTATGGGCCAGTAGGCCTTCTGCAGTGTTCCTACATTCTTATGTTCTTATGTTCTTATGTATTAATTCTTATGTAAATTTCATGGAACTCAGGGTGATAATAATGTACACCTATTAGTCGGATGATAAGTATTGATATCATTATGCTTATTGTAATATAATTTGATTGATGAAATGTATAATCTGGTTTTTAGCTATGGAGTAAAGAGATAAAAATCATAGGGGATAGGGGATATTTTGTAAGCACAAAGATGAATCAGCAATATGTAATTAGAAAATGTAACATTTTTATTTTTCAGTGGCGGAGACGATAAGGGGTTCTCATATTCCTTTGTTATTGTACCTTAATGTATTTTTAAATTCAATGACTGATGGTCATTGTTCGCATCGCTGTTGGGCCGTGCGGACGCACTGCGCAGTAGCTCCCACTACACCTGGTTTCTGCGCATTTTCACTGTTCAGACATGGCGGAGTACACCGGCAGGAGAATTAATACAGTCTGCATTGAGCTGTTGAAGGGTTCTCTGAGCCCTGATACGACGAACGTCCTTCTTCCTGCGATTATTAGGGATTTATATGGAATCCCTAATGAGGAGCTGTATGGTGTGGCTCTTAATGGGATGAAACGAGTTTTTGTGAAGTTCCTGAGGACTAGTTACTACAGCAGTGTGGTGGAGGAGTACCAGGAACGCCGAATGTGCCTCAACTCGACGATGGATGTATGCATGCATGACGTGTCTACTTACTACACGTGGGTACGAGTGAGGAATGTACCCTTTGAGGCAACTAAGTTTAGTATAGTGGAAGTTTTTAGAAAATATGGAGTCATTCATGAAGCTAGAGGAGGGGTATGGCGGGATGGACCATATGAGGGCCTCCCGGAAGGGTCATACAACATCAAGATGACCTTGAAGACGCCTATACCTTCGTATGTCATGTTGACAGGCACCAGAAATCAGGTATATGTGTCGTATGTGGGGCAGAGGAGAACGTGTCGTCTTTGCGGCTCTTATGACCATATAGCGGCGCAATGTGCACGTAGAGTTGCCCCAGGGGTGTCAGCCCCGGTAGAGGAGGTCCAGCAAGCGAGTGTGGTGGAGGCGGCGAAGACTGGGACTCCTCTATGGAGTGAGGAGGTGGAGAAGGAGGGTGAACAGATGGGGACGTGTGTCACTCTCCCGGTGGAGGATGGAGATCCTACTCCAACGCCTGTGGTGGTGGCGGAAGTGGTGGAGTCGACACAGGAGGTGTCCTTGGAGTCAGTGCTCCAGGAATTCTAGGAGGAGGCTTTGGTAGGAGAGGACACGGATGGACGGACCAGTGAAAAGCAGCAATTGCAAGGGCAGAGTGAGAAGACGGAAGTAGCAGGGAATACTAGAAAGGATACACTTGTAGTGGCAGAGGTGCACAGGGAGGATGTACCTGAGGAAGAGATGGCTGTGGGAGGCAGCTCTAGGAAGCGGCCAGCGGGGTTGACTGAATTAGATGATGTTTTAACACCTGGGCAAAGACCAGGCAAGAAGGCATGGGCAGAGGTGGTTCGCAAATCCCCTACAGGGGGGGGGAGTACAGGAAAAATCGGGGGGGGGAGAGACAAGGGGGGTAGGGGGTCTTATTAAAAAGAGTAATAAGGAAAGTGTGAGCAGCTTGAAGGGAAGTGTGAGCAAGCCACAGCGGCACAGAGGTAAGCCGCCTTTCCTTGACCATTCAGGTGTGTAACGTTAAATGCTAATGGCCTAAAGACTGAAGTAAAAAGGGTATGGTTGGAGTGGTTCCTCAAAAGGTATGACGTGGATGTTTGTTTCCTACAGGAGCATAACCATAAGTCAGGTAGTGAGTTGCGATTGAGAGGATATAAGTTGTTTGTAAGCATGGCAATGCTTTTAAAGGGAGGAGTGGCTGTTTTAGTAAAGGAGACCAGTCCATTGCGAGTCATGGGGTGGGAGGAGGGGGGAGGGGGGAGGGTTGTTCGGGTGGATGGGTGGTGGGGGGAGAGCAGGGTATGTTTTGTGGGAGTTTATATGCCCGCGATTGGTAACGTGAGGATAAAAACAGACTTTGTTCGGGATGTATTGTTATACTATCTCAGGGGTTTACCTGCTGTCGCGATAATTGGAGGTGATTGGAATTGTGTGATTAGGCATGCAGACGTCATACCTAGGGGGGCGGGGTGCGTGTTGGGTGTCTTACGGGATGCATTGCGTGATGTCGGGGTCGTAGATGTGGTCGGCAGGGGGGGGTATCAGGTCGAGCACACCTATGTACAGGGGAGTTATGAGGCAAGGTTGGATAGGATTTATGTGAGGCAGGGGATAGGAGTGGAGAGGGTTAGAACAGTAGACGTGGGTTTATCTGACCACAGAGCAGTGTTGGCTGACCTTCGGGTGGATGGTATTCCGAGAATATATCAGAGTTATTGGAAATTAAATGTGAGGCTTTTACAGGAGGAAGATCAAGGTTGGTCCTTTCAGACATGGTGGAAAGGGTTTTGGGAGGCTAGGGATGAGGAGATGGATTTGCTAGATTGGTGGGAGTTGCAGGCAAAGGTGCAGATTGCAGGATTTTTTAAGAAGAGGGGCAGGGAACGGGCACGCTGGAGGTTTGGATTGCAGAATTATTTAGAGGGCCAGTTGAATGATTGTTATGGGGGGGTAGGGAGGGTGTGGGAGGAGTTATGGGGGAACTTAGAAGTCGTTTAGTGGAGATGCATAATGAACGTTTTGATGCACTCAGGGTCAGGGCAGGATTGGAGGATGTACTAAAAGGTGATAGGCCAACCGGGTATGTACTCCGAAAATTCAAGGACAGACAGTTGAGGAATACGGTGGCACATATTGTCGTGGAGGGAGGGGAGGGTTATGTGCAAGGACAGGGTCTCTCTGACACAGATTCTATCAGTAGGTATGCTGATTATTGGTTTTTATGGAGAAATGGAAGAGAAGGGGAGGGGTGGTTGGGTTAGAAACATTTAGAGCTATAGGGGTTCAGCAGGGTATGGGGCAGGGGGATCGGGATTTGTTGGAGGGAGGCATTACGGGGGCAGAGGTGGGGGAGGTGGTGAATGGGTTGAGTCAGGGGAAGGCACCGGGAATAGATGGGTTATCTAATGATTTTTACAGAGCACATTGGGAGGATCTCAGGGAGTGCCTAGTGGCGGTTCTGAATTATATGATGAAACGTGGTAGAATGGCGCAAACACAGAGAACTGGGGTTGTTGTTTTGGTGCCAAAGAAGGGGGGAGAGGAGAAGGGTTTGGGAGATTATCGTCCGTTGTCGTTAATGTGTACGGATTACAAAATTTTTGCGAAGGTATTGGGTAACAGATTAAAGAAGGTAATTGGGAGTAGCGTACATGAGGGGCAGTATGGGATACCGGGACGGACTATGAAGAATGGGCACAGTGTGATAAGGGATTTTATAGAGAACTGCCAGGGAGGGGGCGTCCTTGGATTGGATTGGGCTCAGGCCTATGACTGTGTGAAGAGGGACTTTTTGTGGGGCTGTTTGGAGAAATTGGGTTTTGGAGGGGGGGTAGTGAGGTGGGTGCGCACTCTATATGAGGGGGCTGTCATGAGGGTGCAGGTTAATGGAAAGCTGGGGGGGGCGGTGATGATGGAACAGGGATTAAGGCAGGGTTGCCCGCTGTCGCAGTTGCTATTTGCATGTGTGCAACATCCTTTCTTTGAGGCTGTGGAGGAGGAATTGCAGGGGGTAGGGGGGGAAGAATGGGGGGAATAGTAGGTTATGTAGATGACACAACTGTGTTAGTTACGAGTGGGGAGGCTTTAAGAAGGGTGGGAGAGGTGATAAGGAGTTTTGGGAAGCTTTCAGGAATGGTAGTTAATTTAGCAAAGTCTAGGTTATTGGAAGTAGGAACATGGGTTGGGGGGAGATTGGGGGAGGAGATGGGATGGATGGTTTGTGACAGAATTAGGGTGTGTGGGATATGGTATATGAAGCAGTTGCAGGAATGTAGGAGGATTAACTCAGAAACAGTCACGAGTAGGGTTATAGGCAAGTTAAAAGGTTTGAGGGTCAGTGAAGTGGCGTTACAGCAGAGGGCGTTGGTAATTAACTCGGTGGTGTATAGTAAGGTCTGGGGTGTGGCGGAGGTGTTCCCTTTGAGGGTGCAGGATATACAGGAAATACAGAGGAGGGTGTTGAGGTTTGTGTGGGGGTTTGGGAGGGCCTGGTTGTCCAAGGATGTGGTCATGACGGAGGTGAAACGGGGGGGACTAGGATTGTTGGCCTTAGGGCCTAGGGTAATGGCATTATATATTAAGCAGAGGTATCTAAGAGTGGGGGGGGAGAGGGGTGTTAGGGTGGATAGGGTGATGAGGGATGCTAGAAACTGGTGGTGTGGTAGGGATTTGAGAAAGTGTGAAGATGTAATAAGATTCATGTTGACAGTGGGGCAGGTTAAAAGTTTGAAGGTAAACACTGTGGTGGGTGTGGGGTGGGGAAGGGGTGTATTGCAGGGGGTCGCAGTATACCCCATGTATAACTGGAGGGTCATATGGGGGGAGTTCAGGAAGCTTAGGATACCAGCAAGGGTTAGGGAGATGGTATACCGTTTTCTCATGGGTGTGGTTGCATCTAAGCACATGTTGCATAAGATGGGGTTGGTGAGAGAGGCAACATGTTTATTCTGTGGGGAGGAGGAAACTGCCTATCATGTGGTATATTTTTGTTCATCTTTGGGCGTGGTGAGAGTCTGGATGGTGGGGGTTATTAGGTTGTTGGGGGGGGGGGAGTTGGTCTTTTCTTAGATCTTTGTCGATGGATGTTAGTGGGGTTGCAAGTGAAGTGGGGAGGGCTTTGATGTATGTTATGGCAGATTATTTGCATGTTTCTTGGGGTATGAGGCAGATTACAGGGCAGTTGAGGATAAAAGCGTTAGCAGCAAGGTTCTTTAGGACAAGGTGTAGGAATAGATTAATATATGGGGGAAGATGGGAATCAAGTTTTTCGGTAGGTTATCGTAATCTCACTGTAGCACAACTTCTCAGGGAACAGGGGGGGGGGCAAGGGACGGGTCTCCTTTAATGTGAGGGGGGCGGTGTAAGGTTGTGCTAGTAGTGTGGAAGGTGATGAGAGAGTGAGCTAGTGAGAGCGTACATTCGTGAACTGGTTATGTTCCTGAGAGTTATTTATATTTGCGTTCAGTACCATGGTTTCATTCAATAACACCTGGAACGTCATACATTTACATATTTTGGTTTGGGGATATTATTGCACTCACTGTCAAGGATAGGTGGCTTACGCAGCTGTTATGGTGTTTTATGTCAGGCAGTACTAAACATGTACAAAAATGGTACTGCCAGTACTGCCTCTTTATTGATATGAGATGTGTTAAAAAATTAAAATAAAACAAGGAAACACTGTAAGTCAAGAGTACGTTAGTATCGGATGATGCTTGTATATTTGTAGTTTTAAACACGTAGCTGCAAGTACTTTCCTTATAGCCCTTGTGGCTTAGCGTTTCTTTTGATTTTAATAATAAAAAAGTACTTTCCTTTAAAGCTGTACTCCTATATAGAAGAAGGATTGTAATACTTTTCACACATTCATGTAGTGAATTTACAATGTCAAGGATGTTTATTTTGTGTTTCAGATAGGGATAGGATTTTATGTCCAGTCATTGGCAAGTTTGATCTTAAGCTAGGATTTAGTTAGTTGTAGAGGAGTGTTTCAATATGATAATTCTAGTCTTGGATTATATTAAATATTTACATAAGCTAGTTTTTAAACTGAGGCAGCATGTAATGTATTCTCTTATATTTTACGAGTAAACTCCATGTTATACAATGTAATGACAGTTTGAGGTTCATGGTTGATGCTTTATTATTATTGATATTAAATATTGTGGGTGTATATCCTTCCGCTTATACAGGTGTGTGTATAGCAATGTAATGTCCATATCTGTTTTCCTATGTACTTTTATATTTTTGTGTTTTGTTTTGTTCATGCATCACCAACTTCTGGTAAATTCTCATTAGGGTTTAATGAGGTAAGGGTATAACCCTAATTGTTAGGTTACTTAAGGTATTTCTTAGAACGGTGCATGTAAATATTTTTGTCTGCACTGGCATTATTAATTATTGTAAGAGGAGGGGTTTTGTAGGACATGTTGTTGGATGTGTAACTGGTGGTAATATGGCTTCAGCTATAGTGTTATTTTAAGTAATGGGATTGTGTGATAGAGGATTTTGTTAATATCCAGTATAGTTCTTCTTTTATTAAACTCTTATACATTCTTGTATTTGTTGTAAGTAAATGAGTGGGCAATGAACTGGATTATATGAGATTGTCTTTGTATATAAACTTCCATGTACAATGTAAATAAGTGTGACATTCTTTGGATTATATAGCCTTTTGTGTTATAAGATACTGGTTGTATTTTATGGATATAATAAACCCACCTGTATGTTCAGGTGTGGTTTGTCCTTAGTGTAGTTACATGTATGTTCGGCATTTTTTTTTTTTGGGGGGTATCAAACATTTAAAGTTGAACGTGTGTTTCTTATGTATAAGTTTAGTGCTGGGATAGGGAACGTGGATTTGTTTTGTTTTATAGTATTTAATGGTTAACATGTCTTTGGTTATGTGACGTATGTATAGCATACATGTATAATGTGTATTGTGTTTTTTAAATAAAATATAAAAAAAAAAAAATGACTGATGGAGGTTATGAGTGGTGACGGCAGACACAGTTACTAGGCATGTGGGGGGGGGGTGAAGAGTCAGCGGTCGTGTATTAAATCCACAACCGTGCACGATATTGATTGTTATCATGGGGTATATGAGGGTTAGGGTGTGGATTGGTTTCTTTGGTGGATGTGTGCCATCATGTTCAGACTTTTCTTGTATTATAGTCAGCCTTTTAGATGGCTGGATTGTGTTTATACATGTTGTCAATGATATCCTTAATGCTCTAATAAATGTATAAGAGATGTCAATGAGTATACTCAGGTGAAAGTGGTATGTTTTTCAAGGGGGGGGGAGTGTCAGCATTACTAAGTAGGACTATCGTTTTTATTATAAGACCATTTTTTCACGTGAAGCACGGTACATAAAAGTAGTGTTTGACTGGAGTGCAGCAGCCAATTCTGATGTCATTATATAAGTGCTTCTTTGGTATTTGTGTAGTCACTGCAGATTATCGTTTTACTGCCTGTATCTTGTTACATATTGATTATGTACCCATATATTTTTGTACCTGAGTTTTAAATAAAATATAAAAAAAAAACTGTTCTACAACATAGTATACAAGGTACTGTTCTACAATATAGTATACTAGGTACTGTTTTACAACATAGTACACAAGATACTGTTCTACAACGTAGTATACTGTGGCATGCAAAGAGTATGTAACCTTTATTCGGCGCATGTTCCCACCCTCATTCACAGGCTATCTCCCCCAGCCAGCGAACCATGTGACTGAGGGTTGACGATAGGGCCCCGTCGTTCAACTAGTGACTAGGTTCCAGCCAATAAGAAGATGGTTTTGGCAATGGCAGAGGTTATGTGGGTACCACTCTCCTGTCTGCCCTTCTCATTCCCATTCTAGAGCTGGTTGAAGCACGGTCTGCTCACTAGTGGCTTCTATTCTACCTTGCTTACCATGGAGTGCACTAATACCTATATAGTGTACATACTTCTGTTCTAAATTGGTGAAGGATAATGTAAGTCAAAACTTTTATGTTGTGTTTATTTTGTTCCCTTTACACCCAGGATAATAGGTCATTTGGAATCGTGGGTTGTAATATCGGTAGCCTGTCCGAGAGCTGGAGCTGGACTTAGATAAAGGGTTGAGCCTAGGGTGAAGCTGGAAGCAGGAACATTGTGTAGCTTGCTGTCTGACATTGCATTTAGCTTTG
Source organism: Cherax quadricarinatus (assembly GCF_038502225.1). NCBI lineage: Eukaryota > Metazoa > Arthropoda > Malacostraca > Decapoda > Parastacidae > Cherax > Cherax quadricarinatus. Next base: position 23,862,123 of record NC_091355.1, on the reverse strand, counting down.
CCAACGCTTTACAAACTTTGCATGTCAGTTGCTTTCTTATGGTCAGCCTTGCTATTGTGTGATCGTTCGACGGCTCACTTACAGCTTGTTCGGTGTGCTCGCTTCGCTATGGTCAATCTTGTAGAACAGTGTGTACCTGGAGAGTTTACCTGGAGAGAGTTTCGGGGGTCAACGCCCCCGCGGCCCGGTCTGTGACCTGTGTAGCTTGCTGTCTGGCATTGCATTTAGCTTTGCCAATGCTTTACAAATTTTGCGTGTCATTTGCTTTGCTGTGGTCAACCTTGCTATTGTGTGATCATTTAACAGGTCGTTACTAGCCCGTTCGGTGTGAAGATTTTGCAGTCAGCTTTGCTATTGTGTATCCACCTCGTATGTGTATTCTGCAATCGTACTGTGCATAGCAAATAACTTATACATTGTGGTATGCCACCTAGACGAGTCAGACGTCTGGTGTCGGCATATACCTTGTTTAACCTACCTAAATTGTCCCTACAGCGTTGTTGGCAAATTGCTCGTTCCATTGGCATTGATTACAAACGCACTCTCACAGCTTCGCAACTGCGTTCAATGATCACTGACAAATTTCGAGAAGAGATGGTGCATCAGACTCCTCCCTCTACGAGAGCTAGGGAAAAAACTCCTATGTTCTCGCAGGAGGAAGATAATATATCAATGGAGCAAAATCGTCAGTATAGTGCAGCAGGGTTGTCTCAAGGTGAATCAGCGGCGTTGGCACTTGAGCTGGCAAAAATCAATCTTGAGCAGACTAGGGAACAGAGAGCATTTGTAAAAGAAGAATTTGTTAGGGAAATAGAAAGGAGGCAGTTTTCACATTCTGTAAATGACTTTAGTTTACAGAAAGCAGTACAGCTTGTTCCCCGCTTCAATGAGGCCGAACTAGAACAATTTTTCGAAGCTTTCGAAAATCAGGCTCGAGCCTTGAGGTGGCCAGAACAGCATTGGGCATCGTTGGTTCGCACAGCATTGTGTCGTAAGGCACAGGAATTTACGTCAGTGTTAAATGACATTGAATTTTCCGATTATAAAGTAGTGAAGACCACAGTTTTGGAAGCATATACATGTATCCCAGCTAAGTACAGAAAGTTGTTTAAATTAGGCAGGCGACAGCTTGGTCAATCCCTGGTTGATTTTGTGCGACAGCAGACCAAAGCTTTTACCAGCTGGTATAAAGCACGTGGTGTCACTACCTTCGATGATCTAGCGCAGCTTATTCTGATTGACAACCTGCTGGAGTCTATGGGACCAGAGGTTAGAGTCTTTCTGCAGGATCGTGACTTAACCACTGCATTGGAGGCAGCCAGGTTGGTTGATACCTTTGAAACTAACCGATCCTTGTCTTAGTGGTCCCGTCTCTCTTTTCAACAGCCTGGCATGAGCAGAGATCGTCAACCTTGGAGAATGAAGTGCCAGCCGGAGGGAGAACGTCTACGTCAGCCAACTAATTCACCTGGTGAGCCACGCTTCTCAGCTTATGGTCCACCTGGTGAGAGACAAACCACTCACCATGGTGCATCTCGACAACAGTATCCAGAGAGACACCAGCCAGAGCGACTCCAGTTGCAATGTAAGCAGGGAGTAAAGGGCATGCCTGTCGTCTGCTTCATCTGTAACCAAATAGGTCACATCCGTCCCAACTGCCCCCACAAACCCAAACCAATTGGGAAAATCTCTAATATCCCTAGTAATATGTCCCCGAGAGAAGTAGAAAAAGGGATGGCCCCTTATTATTGTAAGAATCTTATTTCCATTCAAGAAAACTCCGAAACAACCGAAGTCAAAACCTTTAGAGATACTGGAGCATATTGCTCACTTATAAGAGGGAGTATTACCCCTTTCAGAAAACACCTTAAATTCCTCAGTTTTGTTGGAAGCATTTGGAGGAGCTATATATTCTGTCTCTTTGCATAAACTTTATGTACTGTGCAAATATTTCACTGGATACTTGACTGTGGGTGTATTCGAAGGATTTCCCATGAAAAATTCCATGTTATTACTGGGTAATAACATTACCCCTGCTAGTGTGTGCCCTGATCCCATAATGATTAATTCTTCTCCGGTATTGGCCATAACTCGGGCAACATCTCGAGGGTTGTCTGGCGAGAATGTTGACCTATCCTTGGACTACTCTGATCTCGGAATAGCCTTGTTGTTTTACGAGGCACACCGGCCGGGGCCTCGTAAATCAAGTGAACAGACCCCGATCAAGCCTTCCTATTCCCAGGTTACAGGATTGCCAGATGTTTACATGCCCGAGGGACTGTCCTTCCGGGAGGAACAATGAAAGGACCCTTCTTTAAATTTCGCTTTTCATTCAGCCATGAGTAAATCCTCCTTTGATCATCCGGTCACGTATAAACTTAAAAACTAATATTTGATCTGCACTGAGACTGGTAAGGAGATAGAGGGCCAGCAATTGTCTGACAGGTTAGTGATTCCAACAAAGTTTAGACCTCAAATATTGAATATAGCTCATAATACTTCATTAGGAGGTCATTTAGGAATTACTAAAACCTTATATAAAATCACAAAAGAATTTTATTGGCCAAAATTAAAGCAGGATGTGAAGAATCGTATCTGGTGTTGCCGAGAATGTCAGCAAGTAGGGAAGCCTGGACGTTCATTAAACCTGCACCTCTCCAACCTATACCTGCTGATGGAGAACCTTTTGCAGATTGTGTAGGTCCACTACCTAGGTCAAGTCGGGAAATCAGTATTTATTTACCATTATGGATAGAGTAACTAGATATCCTGAAGCAATTCCCATGCGCAGTATTAATACTAAAGCTATTCTCAAAGCTTTAACTAAATTTATTTCTTGTTTTAGCATTACTAAAACTATTCAAAGTGATCAAGGTACTAACTTCACTGCCAAAGCATTTAGGGAAGCATTAGCTAGGGTAGGGATAATCCACAACTTATCCTCTGTCTATCATCCTCAGTCCCAAGGCGCCTTGGAAAGATTCCATCAGACGTTAAAAACCATGATGAGAACTTTTTGCATGTATTTTCCTGCAGACTGAGATGAATCACTACCTTTGTTGATGTTCTCAGTGTGAGAAATGGTGCAAGAGTCTACCGGGTTTAGTCCGTTTGAGCTGATCTTTGGGCACAATGTACGATGTCCTCTTCGGGTGCTCAAAGAAGGATGGATGGGAGAAGACGTTAGCTCAACACTCTACAACCTGTCTTCAAGGTTGCAGGTGGCACGACAGTTAGCCAAGGCTAACCTAAAGGCAGCTCAAAATAAGATGAAACAGAGGTATGACAGAAGTGCAAAATTCCGCTCCTTCCATCCAGGAGACAAGGTGTTGGTACAGGAACCTATACCTGGCTAGACCTTGAAAGCTAGATTTACAGGACCTATGCAAATTGTAAGTAAATTATCTGATGAAAATTATGTGGTAGCTCCCCTTGATAAGACCTCAAAAACTAAAACTTACCACATTAATCAGTAAAAATCTTTTCATTCACCAGATAAAGTCCCAGTAATGATTGTCCTCTACCTCTGAGGACAACTCTAATTCTTTGCAATCTATTCATAAAGTTAATGTTAAACTTCCAAACTCTCTCCTCTTCGAGGATCCTAGCCCTTTAATGGAGGGACTATCTGAAACGCAAGCAACAAGTTTAACTGCGCTTCTACAGTCATACCCAGATATTTTTTCGGGTGTGCCGAAAAAATGTACGTTAGGTTATCATGATGTAGATGTGGGAAACTCTAAATCTATTAAACTCTCCCCCTGCAGAGCTAATCCTGAAAAGCAGAGGCTACTTCAGCAGGAAGTAGAATTTCTGTTAGAGCATGGTTTAGTGGAGGAGTCATCTAGTCCATGGGCTTCACCGTGCATCCTTGTTAAAAAAGCTGATGGAGGGTTTCGTATGTGTACAGACTACCGTAAGGTGAATGAGGTCACAATCACAGATGCTTACCCTCTTCCTCGTCTGGATGACGTAATCGACTTTGTGGGTAAGGCTACTTTTGTATCCAAGTTAGATCTCCTTAAAATTACTATCAGGTACCTTTAACGGATAAGGCAAAGGAAATCTCTGCCTTCGTAATTGCAGGAGGTCATTATCAATATACAGTAACCCCCTTCGGAATGAAAAACTCCCCCTCTTCATTCCAGAAACTTATCCATCAGGCTATTAAAGGACTTGAAGGCATGGCAGCATGCCTGGATGTTATTGTTGTGATGTCTGATACTTGGGATCAACACCTATTTAGACTTAAGGCTCTTTTTGAGACGATTCAGAGTTCCCATTTAACTCTTAATTTATCTAAGTCTTCCTTTGGCCAGGCCACTGTTACTTTTCTAGGCCATGAAGTACTTAGTGGTAAAGTTGCTCCTAAACTTGCTAAAGTTCTTACCATGAAAGATTATCCAGCTCCTCATGATAGGAAATCTCTTCAACGTTTCCTAGGCATGATAGGATTTTACAGAAGATTCTGTAAGAATTTTTCAGATATCGTAGCCCCTCTTACCTCTCTTACCAGTCACAAAGTTCCCTTTATTTGGACTTCAGTTGCTCAGGATGCTTTTGACAAAGCAAAAAGATTATTGTGTACTGCACCCATTCTTTTGTCTCCAGACTTCTCCAAACCTTCCTCATTACAGGTTGTTGGTTGTGGGTCTGGGGTTGGGGCAGTACTATTGCAAAACGGGAACGAGGAGTTGCAACGTGTAGCCTTCTTCTCTGCCAAATTCCAGCCGCATCAGAGTGCTTACTCTACCATTGAAAAAGAAGCCCTCGTGCTGGTACTGGCTTTGGAGCATTTCGATGTTTATGTGGGCCAGACTTCGCAGGTGGTCACTGTCTACAGTGATCACAATTCTCTAGTATATCTCCTAGCCATGAAGAACCACAACACAAGGTTCTTGAGGTGGACGCTCAGACTACAACCCTACTCTCTCAGAATTAAATATATTGCCGGAAAGACATTATGTTGGCAGACTCTTTATCTAGAGTCTAATAATATTTAATTATATATTAGGTTAGGATGTGTTAGGTTACTTGTGGTAACCCCTTCCAAGCTCTTTTTTCTTATCTCCTGGTATGGGTTATTTTTTTTTTAGTGAGGGGATGCGGGCTACCGTCCACCTGTATCTTGGACCTATGTTAGCCCGACTGTCTGCTGTCTTGCTCTGAATTTAGGGTTTGGCTTTTTGTCACGAGAAAACCTGAGCTCTATCTAAGAGTTGGATGGTTGAGAGGAAAGGCAGTCCCAATATTTTGTGCCATTGTGGCATGGTTACCACTGGGAGGTGGCAGCCTAATCCTGAGCCTTCTCGGGGTGGGGGTGTGGCATGCAAAGAGTACCTTTATTCAGCGCATGTACACACCCTCATTCACAGGCTATCTCCCCCAACCAGCGAACCAGGTGACTGAGGGTTGACGATGGGGCCCCGTCGTTCAACCAGTAACCAGGTTCCAGCCAATAAGAAGATGGTTTTGGAAATTGCAGAGGTTATGTGGGTACCACTCTCCTATCTGCCCTTGTCATTCCCATTCTAGAGCTGGTTGAAGCACGGTCTGCTCTCTAGTGGCTTCTATTCTGCCTTGCTTACCATGGAGTGCACTAATACCTATCACTGTACATAGTGTATATAGTGTACATACCTCTGTTCTAAATTGGTGAAGGATAAAATAAGTCAAAACTTTTCTGCTGTGTTTATTTTGCTCCCTTTACAACCAGGATAACAGGCCATTTGGAATCCTGGGTTGTAATATATACAAGGTACTGCTCAACAACGTAGTATACAAGGTACTGTTCTACAACGTAGTATACAAGGTACTGTTCTACAACGTAGTATACAAGGTACTGTTCTACAACGTAGTATACAAGGTACTCTTCTACAACGTAGTATACAAGGTACTGTTCTACAACGTAGTATACAAGGTACTCTTCTACAACGTAGTATACAAGGTACTGTTCTACAACGTAGTATACAAGGTACTGTTCTACAACGTAGTATACAAGGTACTCTTCTACAACGTAGTATACAAGGCACTGTTCTACAATGTAGTATACAAGGTACTCTTCTACAACGTAGTATACAAGGTACTCTTCTACAACGTAGTATACAAGGTACTGTTCTTCTACAACGTAGTATACAAGGTACTGCTCAACAACGTACTATACAAGGTACTGTTCTACAACGTACTATACAAGGTACTCTTCTACAACGTAGTATACAAGGTACTGTTCTACAACGTAGTATACAAGGTACTGTTCTACAACCTGTTCTACAACGAAGTATACAAGGTACTGTTCTACAACGTAGTATACAAGGTACTGTTCTAAAACGTAGTATACAAGGTACTGTTCTACAAAGCAGTATACAAGGTACTGTTCTACAACACAGTATACAAGGTACTGTTCTACAACACAGTATACAAGGTACTGTTCTACAACACAGTATACAAGGTACTGTTCTACAACACAGTATACAAGGTACAACACAGTATACAAGGTACTCTTCTACAACACAGTATACAAGGTACTGTTCTACAACACAGTATACAAGGTACTGTTCTACAACACAGTATACAAGGTACTGTTCTACAACACAGTATACAAGGTACTGTTCTACAACACAGTATACAAGGTACTGTTCTACAACACAGTATACAAGGTACTGTTCTTCAACACAGTATACAAGGTACTGTTCTACAACACAGTATACAAGGTACTCTTCTACAACACAGTATTTTTACATTTCGTGTACTTGATAATATATAGCAAGCATGCAATGATCATTGTATATCATTGTTTCAGCATGTGTACTGGAACAACCTACCCTTCATTATCATCTTTGTCATTGTTTCAGCATGTGTACTGGAACAACATACCCTTCATTATAATCTTTGTCATTGTTTCAGCATGTGTACTGGAACAACCTACCCTTCATCATATTTGTCATTGTTTCAGCATGTGTACTGGAACAATCTACCCTTTGTCATCATCTCTGGCATAGGAGTTATTGGCTTTATAAATGCGTCATTTCTACCCGAGACACTGGATGCTGACCTTCCTCAGTCACTTCTCCAAGCTGACAAGTTCCTTACCGGTGTGAAATACTGGTCATATAAGGGAAGATGCTGCTGGTCTGGCAAACTTCAAGTTAGGAAGAGTAATTAACAAGGTCATACAAATCTTGCTATTTCTAAAGAAAATATTTCCAGTTAATCTAATAATTTAGCTAAATATTGTTAATACAGTGGAACCTCAAATATCGAACTTAATCCGTTCCAGGAGTTAGCTCGAAATTCGACAAGTTTGAAAAGCGAAGCAATATTTCCCATAAGAAATAATGGAAATACAATTAATCCGTTCCAGAAACCCAAAAATATTCACAAAAAAATACATTTCATAGAGATTAATTATAGTTTTACATACACACAAATATAGTGTTCAATTATGTATTAATAAATTTAAATAAACATATAAAATAACATTTTACTGACCTTTACTGAAGATTGGTGATGCCATCTGGAAGTTGAGGAGAGAGGGAGTTGGGGTTAGTGTTTGGAAGGAGAATCCCCCTCCATGAGGACTTCAGGTAAAGCCCTCTATGGGGTTACTTCTCTTCTGTCTTTTAATGCCATTAGGACCAGTATGAGTCACTTGACCCCTGTCTCACAAAATAACTGTCCACAGTCGTCTGGTCCTTGTCCCTCTTTAAGATTTCCCTAAAATGGAAATGGGACATGGTTCTGTCAATGAACTTGTTGCAATGATGTCTTGTTTCAGGTTGCTCAGGGTGGTACTTCTCCACAAACATTTGGTCATTTACCACAGGGGTACCACTAGCAAGTTTCTTTGGACGCATTGTAGCTTATTTCACAGTCCCACAAGCACTAAACACAATGAAATAATCGTAAAATGTTTGAATAAGATAACAGGTTAGTGTTCACTCAAGCATCAACAAAACCAGACTGGTTCACGGCGCCTGTGAGGGGACGCTTACAGACAGGTCCAGTACCCGGTGGCTCGAAAACAGGGGCGAGTTCGATAATAGGGGCAAAGTTACTTCGAAAAAAGGGCTCTTTTTTCGAAGAGTTCGATATGCGATATGTTCGAAATTTGAGGTTCCACTGTATCAGAAATTGTGCACAATAAAATACTAATGTAGAGTTTAAGCTGTATACATTTATGATTTAGGAAATTTCTTTAATCAGCACTTCTTTCAACATCTTTGAAACTACAAAATAAAATCAGGTATTTTTCAAATTACTGCACTGAAGACTTTACCCACTTTCTTTGCAATATTATCCCCAAAGTTTTTTAAAACAGGATAACCTACCAAACCCCAACAACATACCCTCCTAAAAATATAAAAAAACTCGTTTTTTTTTCCACTGGGGACCAAAGATCCTTTACTTCAGAATTTGATCCTCAACAGTCAACTAATTCCTAAATAAAGTATCCATATATATGAAATTGCTGACCTAGAAAATGTACAGAGAACCTTCACGGCACGCATAACGGAGATAAAACACCTCAATTACTGGGAGCGCTTGAGGTTCCTGAAGCTGTATTCCCTGGAACGCACGAGGGAGAGATACATGATTATATAAACCTGGAAAATCCTAGAGGGACTAGTACCGAACTTGCTCACGAAAATCACTGACTACGAAAGCAAAAGACTTGGCAGACGATGCAACATCCCCCCAATGAAAAGCAGGGGTGTCACTAGCATGTTAAGAGACCATACAATAAGTGTCAGGGGCCCGAGACTGTTCAACTGCCTCCCAGCATACATAAGGGGGATTACCAACAGACCCCTGGCAGTCTTCAAACTGGCACTGGAAAAGCACCTAAAGTCGGTTCCTGACCAGCCGGGCTGTGGCTCGTATGTTGGTTTGCGTGCAGCCAGCAGTAACAGCCTGGTTGATCAGGCTCTGATTCGCCAGGAGGCCTGGTCACAGACCGGGCCGCGGGGGCGTTGACCCCAGGAACTCTCTCCAGGTAAACTCCAGGTAATAGGTAGTAAGTTGGTAGACAGCAACCACCCAAGAAGGTACTACCATCCTGTGGTAGTAGGTTGGTAAACAGCAAGCACCCAAGAAGGTACTACCATCCTGTGGTAGTAGGTTGGTAGACATGAACCACCCAAGAAGGTACTACCATCCTGTGGTAGTAGGTTGGTAAACAGCAACCACCCAAGAAAGTACTACCATCCTGAGGTAGTAGGTTGGTAAACAGCAACCACCCAAGAAGGTACTACCATCCTGTGGTAGTAGGTTGGTAAACAGCAACCACCCAAGAAGGTACTACCATCCTGTGGTAGTAGGTTGGTAAACAGCAACCACCCAAGAAGGTACTACCATCCTACTAAATGTGTGTGGAATGGAAACATGTAATTGTTTTACACAATGGTAGGACTCCTGGTGTTTTTCTTTGTCTCATAATCACGCAAGATCAGGTACTTCATGTTACTTCTACATTCACTTAGTCACACTACACATGTATGATCGCTGATATGTATATGCAATTTATTTTTTTCTAATTTTCTTAATTCTATTTCTTATTTATTTCCTTTCATCTTCATAGGGAAGTAGAGAAGAATCCTTCCTGTGTAAGTCATACATGTCGTAAGAGACAACTAAAATGCTGGCACTAAGGGGCTGGTAACTTCTTCAATTGTATAAATTAATAAATGTTAAATGAATAATTTTCCATGTGTGTTTCGATGTAGTGCAGATAAGATGACTGAATGTTATGAACGAAAAGAATCTAAATGTCTTAGTTTCAGTGAAACAAAGCTGAAGGTGAGAAATAAATGGAGTTAGGTCTTATGTATCTGTGAGACTTAGAGCTTAGGAAGGAGTAGTGGCAATGTTGAATGATCAGTAATTGAAGGAAAACACGTAATATAAATATATAAATTCATGGATCAAGTGAGTTAAAATAAGAGTTGCATGCTAAAAGTGGGTTATAATAAGTGTTTATGTACCTGCAGAAGAGTGGAGTGTAGAGGAGAGAAAGATTTTGAGAGAAGTTAAACGAGTACTTAGGAAGTTTAGAACCAAGTAATTGTGGTGGGAGACCTAAATGCTGAAGTGGGAAGATTCTGTTGTAGAGGCATAGTAGGTAAATTTGCAGTGTCAGTGGTAAATGATAAGGGGGGGATGACTTTAAAATGAACATTGTATAGAAAGATTTGGTGATGGGTAATACACAGTTTAAAAAAAAGAGGATTAACAAGTACATGAGATATGATATAGCGTGTAATGAGAGTAGTTTATTGGACTATATATAGGTGGGTTAAAGGTTAATGGGTAGACTTCTGAATGTGCATGTTTTTAGAGGAGCAACAGATACATCCTAGTTTTTAATTGTAGCTATGGTGAGAGTAAGAGGAAGATTACCAAACAGTTAAGAGTTTTTATGAGGATAGAGAGATTAAGATTATGTAATAAAGAGGGAAATTATTTTCGAGTGAAAGTTGGCCTTATACAGGGATGAATGATGTTATCATAGTTGCTTAACGTAAGTATAGATGGGATTGTAAAATAAGTGAATGCTGGAATGTTGGGGTGAAGTGTGGGAGTAACATACAGAATCTAAAACAAAGTGGGAGTTGTCACAGTTGCTTTTGGCTCATGACTCTGTGCTTTTAGAATATTCTGAAAAGAAGTTGCAGAGGTTGGTGAACAGATCTGGAAGGGATTGTAAAAGGAAGAAAGTAAAAGTGAACGTAGGAAACAGCTAGGTGATGAGGGCAACAAAAAATTTAGGTAATGAAAGACTGGATATAACATTGCAGGAAGGAGTATGGAAGAAGTGAATGTGTTCATATATTTGGGAATGAACTTCTCAGAGTAAAGAGGTACACTGAGGCATCTTTGGAAACAAAGAAAATTATCCATAGAATCAAAAAAGAAGGCATGAGAATAAGGAGGTACCAACACTCATATATGGGTGTGAAACATGGGTTGTGAATGTTGCAGAGGGGAGGAGGCAGGAGGCAGTTGAGATGTCGTGTGGTGTCAATATTATGAAGAAAATTCATAATTTGGAGATTTAAAGTTACTAAAAGTATTATCCACAACATTGAGGAGAGATTGTTGAGGTTGTTTGGACATTTAGAGAGGTTGTGGCAAAACAGAATGAGTGAAGGTGTATAAATCAGTGGTAGAGGGAAGGCAGGGTAGGTGTTGCGCTAGGTTAGGTTAGAGGGAGGGGGCGAAGAAGGTTTAGTATGTGAGGATCTTGGATATACAACGGGAATGTGTGTGTTAGCAGTGAGTGGAGGCAAATGATTTTTATGGGTTGACGTGCTGTTGGAGTGTGAGCAAGGTAATTTTTATGAAAGGATTCAGGGAAACTGGAGTCCTGGAGGTGGGAAGTGCAATAGTTGCAGTTAGGTGAGGCATCTAAACTGCGTGCCTTTGACAAGACAGTGATGGAGAGAGTAATGGTGAAAGTGCTTTTTTTATTGGTCACCTTACCTTGATGAAAGATGACCAGTGTTAGAAAAAATTGTTTGTAAGTGAGCTTTGGCCTATGTCAGCCCTCACCTGGGGATTGAACCTGAGTCCTTTCAGTTGAATGGATTATGTATTAATTTTATAAAAAAAATAATAAAAACCTGTTGATTATAAATTACATGCTGCCATGCTAGAACATTTACTATAATAGTAATGTGAGAAAAAAAGATTATCCTCTGTACAATTTTAAAAATAAATTGGAAAAACATTCACACATCTCGAGTTATTTTCCAACCAATATTAACCAACCCTGAACAAAGCTGTTAAGTATCGTTCCATTGTATCACTCTAATTCTCAACCACAAACTTCACAACAATATCACATCTGTTGTAAATTATTGATCTGATTATACGTGTATAAAATTATTGGCAAAATTTATGGCTGGAGAGCACAAGAGATGAGGCCATAAAGGTGGGGGATATATATAAGAATTTTGTGCTAGGCATGCATAGTGTGTGTGTACTCACCTAGTTGTACTCACCTAGTTGTACTCACCTAGTTGTACTCACCTAGTTGTACTCACCTAGTTGTACTCACCTAGTTGAGCTTGCGGGGGTCGAGTCCGAGCTCCTGGCCCCGCTTCTTCACTGATCGCTACTAGGTCACTCTCCCTGAGCCGTGAGCTTTATCATACCTCTGCTTAAAGCTATGTATGGATCCTGCCTCCACTACATCGCTTCCCAAACTATTCCACTTACTGACTACTCTGTGGCTGAAGAAATACTTCCAAACATCCCTGTGATTCATCTGTGTCTTCAGCTTCCAACTGTGTCCCCTTGTTACTGTGTCCAATCTCTGGAACATCCTGTCTTTGTCCACCTTGTCAATTCCTCTCAGTATTTTGTATGTCGTTATCATGTCCCCCTTATCTCTCCTGTCCTCCAGTGTCGTCAGGTTGATTTCCCTTAACCTCTCCTCGTAGGACATACCTCTTAACTCTGGGACTAGTCTTGTTGCAAACCTTTGCACTTTCTCTAGTTTCTTGACGTGCTTGGCTAGGTGTGGGTTCCAAACTGGTGCCGCATACTCCAATATGGGCCTAACGTACACGGTGTACAGGGTCCTGAATGATTCCTTATTAAGATGTCGGAATGCTGTTCTGAGGTTTGCTAGGCGCTCATATGCTGCAGCAGTTATTTGGTTGATGTATGCTTCAGGAGATGTGCCTGGTATTATACTCACCCGAAGATATTTTTCCTTGAGTGAGGTTTGTAGTCTCTGGCCCCCTAGACTGTACTCCGTCTGTGGTCTTCTCTGCCCTTCCCCAATCTTCATGACTTTGCACTTGGTGGGATTGAACTCCAGGAGCCAATTGCTGGACCAGGTCTGCAGCCTGTCCAGATCCCTTTTGTAGTTCTGCCTGGTCTTCGATCGAGTGAATTCTTCTCATCAACTTCACGTCATCTGCAAACAGGGACACCTCAGAGTCTATTCCTTCCGTCATGTCGTTCACAAATACCAGAAACAGCACTGGTCCTAGGACTGACCCCTGTGGGACCCCGCTGGTCACAGGTGCCCACTCTGACACCTCGCCACGTACCATGACTCGCTGCTGTCTTCCTGACAAGTATTCCCTGATCCATTGTAGTGCCTTCCCTGTTATCCCTGCTTGGTCCTCCAGTTTTTGCACCAATCTCTTGTGTGGAACTGTGTCAAACGCCTTCTTGCAGTCCAAGAAAATGCAATCCACCCACCCCTCTCTCTCTTGTCTTACTGCTGTCACCATGTCATAGAACTCCAGTAGGTTTGTGACACAGGATTTCCCGTCCCTGAAACCATGTTGGCTGCTGTTGATGAGATCGTTCCTTTCTAGGTGTTCCACCACTCTTCTCCTGATAATCTTCTCCATGATTTTGCATACTATACATGTCAGTGACACTGGTCTGTAGTTTAATGCTTCATGTCTGTCTCCTTTTTTAAAGATTGGGACTACATTTGCTGTCTTCCATGCCTCAGGCAATCTCCCTGTTTCGATAAATGTATTGAATATTGTTGTTAGGGGTACACATAGCGCCTCTGCTCCCTCTCTCAATACCCATGGGGAGATGTTATCTGGCCCCATTGCCTTTGAGGTATCTAGCTCACTCAGAAGCCTCTTCACTTCTTCCTCGGTTGTGTGCACTGTGTCCAGCACATGGTGGTGTGCCCCACCTCTCCGTCTTTCTGGAGCTCCTTCTGTCTCCTCTGTGAACACTTCTTTGAATCTCTTGTTGAGTTCCTCACATACTTCACGGTCATTTCTTGTTGTCTCTCCTCCTTCCTTTCTTAGCCTGATTACCTGGTCCTTGACTGTTGTTTTCCTCCTGATGTGGCTGTACAACAGTTTCGGGTCAGATTTGGCTTTCGCTGCTATGTCGTTTTCACATTGTCTTTGGGCCTCCCTTCTTATCTCTGCATATTCGTTTCTGGCTCTACGACTGCTCTTCTTATTCTCCTAGTCCTTTGCCTTCTATATTTCTTCCATTCCCTAGCACACTTGGTTTTTGCCTCCCTGCACCTTTGGGTAAACCATGGGCTCATCCTGGCTTTTTCATTATTCCTGTTACCCTTGGGTACAAACCTCTCCTCAGCCTCCTCGCATTTTGTTGCTACATATTCCATCATCTCATTAACTGGCTTCCCTGCCAGTTCTCTGTCCCACTGAACCCCGTTCAGGAAGTTCCTCATTCCTGTGTAGTCCCCTTTCTTGTAGTTTGGCTTCATTCGTCCTGGCCTTCCTGCTTCTCCCTCCACTTGTAGCTCTACTGTGTATTCGAAGCTTAAAACCACATGGTCACTGGCCCCAAGGGGTCTTTCATATGTGATGTCCTCGATATCTGCACTACTCAAGGTGAATACTAAGTCCAGCCTTGCTGGTTCATCCTCTCCTCTCTCTCTTGTAGTGTCCCTTACGTGTTGGCACATGAAGTTTTCCAGTACCACCTCCATCATCTTAGCCCTCCATGTGTCTTGGCCCACATGTGGGTCCTAGTTCTCCCAATCGATCTCCTTGTGGTTAAAGTCACCCATGATCAGGAGCTTTGCCCTGCATGCATGAGCTCTTCTGGCCACTCTAGCCAGTGTGTCAACCATCGCTCTATTGCTCTCGTCGTACTCTTGCCTTGGCCTCCTGCTGTTCTGTGGTGGGTTATTCATCACTGCTATTACCACCTTGGGACCTCCAGAGTGAAGCGTTCCCGCTATGTAATCACTTTCTTCTCCGCTGTCTCCTCTCTCCAGCTCATCAAAATTCCAGCGATTTTTGATCAGCAATGCCACTCCTCCACCCCCCCTGTTCCTTCTGTCTTTCCTCAGGATTTGGTATCCCGTTGGAAAGATGGCATCTGTTATCATACCTGTAAGCTTGGTTTCTGTGAGAGCTATGATGTCTGGTGATGCCTCTTTGGCTCTTTCGTGCCACTCCTCCCACTTGTTTGTTATTCCATCAGCGTTTGTGTACCATACCTTCAGTTTCCTTTCCAACACAGTGGTTTGGGGGGCCTGTGAGGGTGGGAGACCTGGTGGCATACTGTGGGATTCTATAGGTCGGTGTTGGGTGGAGGCTGTGGGTATGGATTGTAGTGTGTGTTGGGATGGTGTGATAGGTTGTATGGTTCTGAGAATAGTTGTGTGTGTGCTTGCCCTTGCTGTTCTGTTCTGCTCTGACTGACCTCTGCTGGTTCCATCCTTGTCTCTTTTCCTACCTCCTTTCGCTTTTTTGTCCTCTCCCTCAGCTGCTGTCGTTCTGATTTTGTTCTGTCTCTGTCTAGGAACACCCTCTTGTACTCTTCCGAGGATTTCAATCGTGGTTTCTCTTGGAGGATCCTGTTCCACACTGTTTCCGTCCTGAGAATCAGCTTGATTGGTCGGTTTCTCCCCTTCGAGTACCCCCAATTCTCTGAAAATTTACAATCTCGTCCATCTCTTCTCCTATTTCCGTGATGATTTTCTCAATCTCCTTTCTTTCTTCCTGCTGCCTTTCAGTGTGTGTCCTTTCCTCTCTCTCCTGAAGCACATGGATAAACACTGATTTTGCCCTTTCCTCCTCCCATTGCCTCACCCTCTGTGACTCTGGATCCTGCCTGTATCTGGTATGTGGTGTGTGTGTGTGTGTGTGTGTGTGTGTGTGCGTGTGTTTGTGTGTGTGTGTGTGTGTGTGTGTGTGTGTGTGTGTGTGTGTGTGTGTGTGTGTGTTTGTGTGTGTTTGTGTATGTGTGTTTGTGTTTGTGTGTGTTTGTGTGTGTGTGTGTATGTGTGTGTGTGTGTGTGTGTGTGTGTGTGTGTGTGTGTGTGTGTGTGTGTGTGTGTGTGTGTGTGTGTGTGTGTGTGTGTGTGTGTGTGTGTGTGTGTGTGTGTGCGTGTGTGTGTGCATGTGTGTGTGTGTGTGTGTGTGTGTGTGTGTGTGTATGTGTGTGTGTGTGTGTGTGTGTGTGTGTGTGTGTGTGTGTGTGTGTGTGCATGTGTGTGTGTGTGTGTGTGTGTACTCACCTATTTGTTCTCACCTATTTGTGGTTGCAGGGGTCGAGTCACAGCTCCTGGCCCCGCCTCTTCGCTGATTGCTACTAGGTCCTCTCTCTCCCTGCCCCATGAGCTCTATCATACCTCGCCTTATGGTTCCTGCCTCCACCACATCACTTTCTAGGCTATTCCATGGCCTGACTACTCTATGACTGAAGAAATACTTCCTAACATCCCTTTGATTCATCTGAGTCTTCAACTTCCAATTGTGACCTCTTGTGTCTGTGTCCCATCTCTGGAACATCCCGTCTTTGTTCACCTCGTCTATTCCGTGCAGTATTTTATATGTCGTTATCATGTCTACCCTGACCCTCCTGGCCTCCAGTGTCGTCAGACCGATTTCTCTCAACCTTTCTTCATAGGACAATCCCCGTAGCTCTGGGACTAGTCTTGTTGCAAACCTTTGCACTTTCTCTAATTTCTTGACGTGCTTGACTAGGTGTGGATTCCAAACTGGTGCTGCATACTCCAGTATGGGCCTGACGTAGATGGTGTACAGAGTCTTAAACGAATCCTTACTGAGGTATCGGAACGCTATCCGTAGGTTTGCCAGGCGCCCGTATGCTGCAGCAGTTATCTGATTGATGTGCGCCTCAGGAGATATGCTCGGTGTTATACTCACCCCCAGATCTTTTTCCTTGAGTAAGGTTTGCAGTCATTGGCCACCTAAACTATATTGTGTCTGCGGTCTTCTTTGCCCTTCCCCAATCTTCATGACTTTGCATTTGGCAGGGATAAATTAAACTCAAGGAGCCAGTTGCTGGACCAGGCTTGTAGCCTGTCCAGATCTCTTTGTAGTCCTGCCTGATCCTCGTCCGATTCGATTCTTCTCATTAACTTCACATCGTCTGCAAACAAGGACACTTCTGAGTCTATCCCTTCCGTTATGTCGTTCACGTATACCAAGAACAGCACAGGTCCTAGGACTGACCCCTGTGGAACCCCGCTTGTCACAGGCGCCCACTCTGACACCTCGTCGCGTGCCCTGACTCGTTGTTGCCTCCCTGTCAGATATTCTCTGATCCATTGCAGTGCCTTTCCTGTTATGTGTGCCTGGTCCTCTAGCTTTTGCAGTAACCTCTTGTGAGGAACTGTGTCGAAAGCCTTCTTGCAGTCCAAAAATACGCAGTCGATCCACCCCTCTCTCTCTTGTCTTACTTCTGTCACCTTGTCATAAAACTCTAGTAGGTTTGTGACACAGGATTTTCCTTCCCTGAAACCGTGCTGGTTATCAATTATACACTTGTTTCTTTCCAGGTGCCCCACCACTCTCCTCCTGATGATCTTCTCCATGACCTTGCATACTATACACGTTAGTGATACAGGTCTGTAGTTTAGTGCCTCATGTCTGTCTCCCTTTTTAAAAATTGGGACTACATTTGCCATTTTCCATACCTCAGGGAGTTGCCCAGTTTCAAATGATGTGTTGAAGATCTTTGTTAATGGCTCACACAATATCTCTGCTCCCTCTTTAAGGACCCATGGAGAGATGTTGTCTGGTCCCACCGCCTTTGAGGTGTCAAGTTCGCATAGCAGCTTCTTCACCTCCTCCTTGGTTATATGTACCTCATCCAGCACTTGCTGGTGTGCCCCCCTGTTCTGATTTCTTGGAGTCCTACTGGTTTCCACTGTAAATACCTCTTTAAATCTTGTGTTGAGCTCCTGACATACCTCTCGGTCGTTTCTTGTGAATTCCCCATCACCCTTCCTCAGTCTGATTACCTGGTCCTTGACTGTTGTTTTCCTCCTGATGTGGCTGTACAACAGCTTCGGGTCAGTCTTTACTTTTGATGCTATGTCATTTTCATATTGTCTGTGAGCCTCCCTTCTTATTTGTGCATATTCGTTTCTGGCTCTTCGGCTGATTTCTTTATTTTCCTGAGTTCTCTGTCTTCTGTACCTTTTCCATTCTCTAGTACACCTAGTTTTTGCCTCCCTACACCTTTGGGTGAACCAAGGACTCGTTCTGTTCTTCCCATTATTACTGTTTCCCTTGGGAACAAACCTCTCCTCTGCCTCCTTGCATTTTGTTGCTACATAGTCCATCATTTCTTGTACTGGTTTTCCTGTCAGTTCCCTCTCCCACTGAATGTCTTGAAGGAAGTTCCTCATGCCTGCGTAGTTCCCCCTTTTGTAGTTTGGTTTTTCCCAGCCTATTCCTGCTACTCTCTCCACTTGGAGCTCAACTATGTAGTCGAAGCACAGAACCACATGATCACTAGCTCCCAGGGGCCTTTCATACATGATACCCTCGATATCCGAACTACTCATGGTGAATACAAGGTCCAACCTTGCTGGTTCATCCTCTCCTCTCTCTCTGGTAGTGTCTCTAACATGTTGATGCATGAGGTTCTCCTATACCACATCCATCATCTTGGCTCTCCATGTTTCGGGACCCCCATGGGGCTCCAGGTTTTCCCAGTCAATCTCCTTGTGATTGAAATCACCCATAACTAGTAACTTTGCTCCCCCCATGTGTGCTCTCCTGGCCACCTCGGCTAATGTGTTGATCATTGCTCTGTTGCGTGTGTGTGTGTGTTTTTGTGTGTTAGTTACCATTTTGTCCTAGGCACATGTCGATTAGACACTAGGCCTGTTGTATTTGCGAGTGTGTGTGTGTGTGTGTGTGTGTACTCACCTATTTGTACTCACCTATTTGTGGTTGCAGGGGTCGAGTCATAGCTCCTAGCCCCGCCTCTTCACTGATTGCTACTAGGTCCTCTCTCTCCCTGCTCCATGAGCTTTATCATACCTCGCCTTAAAACTATGTATGGTTCCCGCCTCCACTACTTCACTTTCTAGACTATTCCACGACTTGACTACTCTATGACTGAAGAAATACTTCCTAACATCCCTTTGATTCATCTGAGTCTTCAACTTCCAATTGTGACCTCTTGTGTATGTGTCCCATCTCTGGAACATCCTGTCTTTGTCCACCGTGTCTATTCTGTGCAGTATTTTATATGTCGTTATCATGTCTCCCCTGACCCTCCTGGCCTCCAGTGTCGTCAGGCCGATTTCCCTCAACCTTTCTTCGTACGACAATCCCCGTAGCTCTGGCACTAGTCTTGTTGCAAACCTTTGCACTTTCTCTAATTTCTTGACGTGCTTGACTAGGTGTGGATTCCAAACTGGTGCTGCATACTCCAGTATGGGCCTGACGTAAATGGTATACAGTGTCTTGAACGACTCCTTATTGAGGTATCGGAACGCTATCCGTAGGTTTGCCAGGCGCCTGTATGCTGCAGCAGTTATCTGATTTATGTGCACCTCAGGAGATATGCTCGGTGTTATACTCACCCCCAGATCTTTTTCCTTGAGTGAGGTTTGCAGTCTTTGGCCATCTAAACTATATTGTGTCTGCGGTCTTCTTTGCCCTTCCCCAATCTTCATGACTTTGCATTTGGCAGGGTTAAACTCAAGGAGCCAGTTTCTGGACCAGGCTTGTAGCCTGTCCAGGTCTCTTTGTAATCCTGCCTGATCCTCATCCGATTTGATTCTTCTCATTAACTTCACATCATCTGCAAACAAGGACACTTCTGAGTCTATCCCTTCCGTTATGTCGTTCACATATACCAAGAACAGCACAGGTCCTAGGACTGACCCCTGTGGAACCCCGCTTGTCACAAGCACCCACTCTGACACCTCGTCACGTACCATGACTCGTTGTTGCCTCCCTGTCAGGTATTCTCTGATCCATTGCAGTGCCTTTCCTGTTATGTGTGCCTGATCTTCTAGCTTTTTCAGTAACCTCTTGTGAGGAACTGTGTCGAAGGCCTTTTTGCAGTCCAAAAAAATGCAGTCGATCCACCCCTCTCTCTCTTGTCTTACTTCTGTCACCTTGTCATAAAACTCTAGTAGGTTTGTGACACAGGATTTTCCATCCCTGAAACCATGCTGGTTGTCAATTATACACTTGTTTCTTTCCAGGTGCTCCACCACTCTCCTCCTGATGATCTTCTCCATGACCTTGCATACTATACACGTTAGTGATACAGGTCTGTAGTTTAGTGCCTCATGTCTGTCTCCCTTTTTAAAAATTGGGACTACATTTGCCATCTTCCATACCTCAGGGAGTTGCCCAGTTTCAAATGATGTGTTGAAGATCTTTGTTAATGGCACACACAATATCTCTGCTCCCTCTTTAAGGACCCACGGAGAGATGTTGTCTGGTCCCACCGCCTTTGAGGTGTCAAGTTCGCATAGCAGCTTCTTCACTTCCTCCTTGGTTATATGTACCTCATCCTGCACTTGCTGGTGTACCCCCCTGTTCTGATTTCCTGGAGTCCTACTGGTTTCCACTGTAAATACTTCTTTAAATCTCGTGTTGAGCTCCTGACATACCTCTCGGTCGTTTCTTGTGAATTCCCCATCACCCTTCCTCAGTGTGATTACCTGGTCCTTGACTGTTGTTTTCCTCCTGATGTGGCTGTACAACAGCTTCGGGTCAGTCTTGACTTTCGATGCTATGTCATTTTCATATTGTCGCTGAGCCTCCCTTCTTATCTGTGCATATTCATTTCTGGCTCTTCGGCTAATCTCTTTACTTTCCTGAGTTCTCTGTCTTCTGTACTTTTTCCATTCTCTAGTACACCTAGTTTTTGCCTACCTACACCTTTGGGTGAACCAAGGACTCGTTCTGTTCTTCCCATTATTTCTGTTTCCCTTGGGAACAAACCTCTCCTCTGCCTCCTTGCATTTTGTTGCCACATAGTCCATCATTTCTTGTACTGGTTTTCCTGTCAGTTCCCTCTCCCACTGAATGTTTTGAAGGAAGTTCCTCATGCCTGAGTAGTTCCCCCTTTTGTAGTTTGGTTTTTCCCACCCTATTCCTGCTACTCTCTCCACTTGGAGCTCAACTATGTAGTCGAAGCACAGAACCACATGATCACTAGCTCCCAGGGGCCTTTCATACAAGATATCGTCGATGTCTGAACTACTCAAGGTGAATACAAGGTCCAGTCTTGCTGGTTCATCTTCTCCTCTCTCTCTGGTAGTGTCTCTAACATGTTGATGCATGAGGTTTTCCAGTACTACAACCATCATCTTGGCTCTCCATGTTTCGGAACCCCCATGGGGCTCCAGGTTTTCCCAGTCAATCTCCTTGTGATTGAAATCACCCATAACTAGTAACTTTGCTCCCCCCACATGTGCTCTCCTGGCCACCTCGGCTAGTGTGTCGACCATGGCTCTGTTGCTCTCATCGTATTCTTCTCTTGGTCTCCTGCAGTTCTGTGGTGGGTTGTACATTACTGCAATTATCACCTTATGTCCCTCAGACTGGATTGTTCCTACTAAGTAGTCCCTTTCACCCGTGCCATCCATTCCTTCCATTTTCTCAAAACCCCACTGGCTTTTAATGAGCAGTGCAACTCCTCCTCCCCGTCTCCTCCCTCTGTCTTTCCTGAGGATTTGATATCCGGGTGGAAAGATTGAATCT